>NC_051183.1:52961488-53040764 GCF_013339695.2 Rhipicephalus sanguineus
TAAGACGCAGTACCATTCAGACTAATGCAAAAAATATGGTGGCTGTGGTCACAGACCGAAAAGGAAACATTACAAGTTGTGCCTCCATAGCCCAAGCCTCCATTACAGAAGCGGAGGAGATAGCGCTAGCACTGGCAATCAAGGAGGGCAGGGAGCGAAAAGCCCACTGACAATAATCACGGATTCGAAGGCTGCATGTAGGAACTACGAAAGGGGTAGAATATGTACGAATGCCTTCCAAATTCTAACCAAAGCTCCTAGAGATTTTCCAATTGAATACACCCAAACGATTATCTGGGCGCCAGGGCATGCGGGCGTCACCGGGAACCAGTTTGCGGATGAGGCGGCTCGAGGCTTCACAAATCACCGAGCTTCCTTGCACACTGCAATAGAGGACCCAACGCCCCTAGACCCTAATTTTGCTACAATTCTTCAGTATACAGGGAGAATAGAAAACTCTATCCAGCACCGCATAAGAACCTCACAGCAATGGAATCTGCGGCGTTACGCAGACTCCAGACAAACACATATACGAACTTACACAGGCTACATGTATTCTACCCCACAGCATACAGAGATATATGTCCGTGGTGCGGGGCCCCACCAACTCTGTTTCACATTACATGGGAGTGTACACTTCACAACGAAGAACACCACAACATGAATAACACAGAGGAAAAATGGGAGGCACTGCTGTCCAGCTCGGCCTTTGATGATCAGCTTTGTCTGATCCAACGGGCAGAGAAGATGGCAAGGGCCAGCGGAGCCCTGGAATAGGGGCCCGACCATTTGCTTTGCTCCGCGTTATACGCAAATAAAGTTTCTCTCTCTCTCTCTCCAGCTTTCGCTGTGACTGTGCTGCGCTTTACGCGCAGGCCTGGCGTTTTTTTTTTTCGTAAGATCACACATGAAATTTTTCGTTCATGCTCATAGCTGGTCTAATAAAATAAAGTATAACGATATGATACGCCGCTGGCCGGTGGGAAAAGCAGGATTTATTGAACGTGAATCGTTTATATGCACCATCTGCGTGCGTATCATGTGCATCTGTAAACAGGTCATGTGCACATATTGAGCCACGTGTACGATACATCTTTCTTTCAAAACACAAGAAATAAACAGAGCAAGAAAACATCACACCACATCAGTAAGGTTTGTACACTGTTAGCGAAGTGTTAGTATAGTGTTAGTAGTATGCACCCAAAAACACACTTAGGACACTTGTTCGAAATTTCGGTCATACCTTAAAGAATTTGGTGGTGTACGTTGCCTCAGTGACCATCGAAGTGGTGAGTGTTCGCCACCGGAGCGCCACTCGACAGCAACTTTTATTATACTGATGCTACTCAGCCGCTGTCGAGTGACACGTCCTCAATATCGTCCCCGCTGTCATATGAAAAATCACGCAAAAATTCTTCTCTGATTAGCAATAAATACCTCCTGTTGCGCCGTAGGATCCTCCCCTCTTCCATGACCACTTTGTAAGATCTAGGTTGCGGGCAGTATTCCGCCACCTGCGCTTTTGTGTCCCATGACTGCGCCTTCAGGCGCACCGCATCCCTGTGCATCAGAGTTGGCAGACGAAGCATTTGACTGTCGGTCTGGTGATGCTTGGCAATGGGTAGACATGGATCACATCCGACGTCCGGTACGATTGTTCGCAGTTTCCTTCCCTGGAGAAGCTCCGCCGATGTCACGCTGCCTTCCAGGGGTGCCGCCCTGTAAGCAAGAAAACCGAGCCAGAAGTCTTGCTGTTTTCTTTAAAATCCGCTTCACCACTTTTACACCCTTTTCTGCTAGACCGTTTGATTGCGGGTAGCCGGAGCTAGAAGCGATATATTCAAAATCAAACTTGCGCCCAAGCTCCGCAAAAGTGTGGCTCGAAAAAGGTTGTTCGTTGTCGGAACACACTTCCATTGGCATACCGTATCTGCAAAAATGGCACTTGTTGCTTGGATAAC
Organism: Rhipicephalus sanguineus; assembly: GCF_013339695.2. Classification (NCBI taxonomy): domain Eukaryota; kingdom Metazoa; phylum Arthropoda; class Arachnida; order Ixodida; family Ixodidae; genus Rhipicephalus; species Rhipicephalus sanguineus. The sequence continues at coordinate 52,963,450 of NC_051183.1, forward strand.
CGTGGAGGCCGATGCATCTCTCAGCATTCCTACTTTCGGAAAGTTCGACAATGCATCGTAGAACCATGGGTAAGTCTAAATGCTGGACACATTATTGGTGCCTGTGTCCGCGCGCATCGGGATCATATGTAGTCTGGTTGCGTCCTGGCGTTACTGTTTCCTTCTCTCGTTTCTTGGTGCGGCCTTCGTGGTGTTGAAATGTTAAGAATCGGATCGACTTTGTGGTCCCGTAACCATATTTCTTGCTGCGTTCCTGTTGCTTCTGCTGCCTTGCAACTTTGTTGCGCTTTCTGTAGCGTGAGACTCCTGTTCTTCAGCAGCTTCTCTCATAATTTCTTATTCTGTATACAAAAAAACAATCTGATCCCGTATCATGAAGTCACGGAGCTCTTCAAAGTTACACAGAAGTTCCTGTGTCTTCAATTCTCGCACGAAGTGCTGGGAAGGTTCGTCGGGCTCTTGCGTTCGTTTCCACAAGAAATAGCTTTCATATGTCTCCTTGCGCTGGCTCTTACAATACTCGTCAAACTTCTCGATTACCGTAGCGTAATCTGTGTTGCTTTCGCCTTCCGAAAAAAATTACAGCATATTCACGGGTGAATGATGAAGAGCTTGGGCGAAGCTCCTGAAGCAATCATGGTTAAACCGTGAAATGTTCAGTGGTTGCGCCCAGCAGTAATCAAAGCGATACGCCGCTTTGAATATTTTTCCTTTTTCCTTCTGCATTTATTTTTTTATTTTTTATTTTTTTTTATTTTTAATTTCCTAATTTTTTATTTTTATTTTTTATTTTTTATTTTATATTTTTATGTTTTATTTTTATTTTTTTATCTCTATGGGATAGCGCCATCTATTGAATGATACGGGAGACGCGACGGCGGGGGAACGCCGGATGGAGCGACGACCGACCAGATGATGCTATAAGGAGCACCACTCCTAAAAAACGAAGGTATTTAATATCTCTATGGCTTCTTCGCCTGCAGTTGTAAACGGCAATGCAGACTTCGTTTGCTCTGGTCGTGGTTGCCCGGCAGGTTCACTCGCTGTCAAGAAGAGCTCAAATTTCTTATTGAAAAGTGGCCCGCTCTTTCGAATAACTCCTGTGAAGCGTACTGCATTCGGCGGTTGTACAAAATTCATCCCGGCTGTTCCGCTCTCCGTCGGCGCCTACGTGTGCAGCAAAAGATGCGCGAAACTTTTGACAACATGCATCAGCTCAGGTCCTCGTAAGAGGGCGTGGACTCGTACCCCACTCTGGCACCCTATATCAACGACAGGACACGCCGGGTCACCGGTGGGAAAAGCAGGATTATTGAACTTCAATCGTTTACATGTAGGACCTGCGTGCGTATCACGTAATTCTGAGAACAGGTCATGCGCACATCTTGACCCACGTATACGATAGAAAAGAAACGTAAAAAATAGCTAAAGAAATTAATAAAAAAATACGAATAAGTGACAAATAAATAAATACGCAAATAACGCATGAGCTACACTTCTGGCCCACAAAAACTGAGGTGAAGTGCATTAAAGAAGCACACGATAAATTCAGTTATGATAAACAGCTCTATAAATAAGTGCATTAATACAGGGAGTAAATAAATCCGTGTGCTACACAGCTCGTTTGGTCATCGACATCCGCAGAGGAGAATGGTTCGTCAATTTTTCTTCGTCATTTGATCATACCTTAAATTCCTTATTTGTTTGTCATCCTGTTTACTGAACTCACATTTGTCTGACGTCATTATCCTCATGCGACTCGCGTGTATATTGACGGTGTTCTATTCAAAACAATACACGCATTGATGTCCATTAAAACGCCTGCAAGAATCTTGGGTGTATGACCTGATCCTTTTGTTCATGTACGTGCCTTCTTAGTCAAAGGCGCAGCCTTACCTCGACAGGACAGCAAACCTTGTTTTTTTCGTTAAGTAACTTTCTTGTTTGTCTAAATCTGTGTTTTTATTGTGGCCATTCTGTAATTTCTTCTGTTATCTCTATCCAGCTATTGATGTTTTTCTGTGATGAAGTCAGGTATCATGTTCTCTGTGCGTCGTTTAGTTGCTGTGGCCGCAGGAAATATATACTGATAGGTTACACTATGTTTCTTAGAGTAAAAAGTTGCATTTCGCTAGATCAGTTCCATGAAATAAGTTCTTAGCTATTACTTGTCAAACCACAATATGATTGTGAGGTATACCATAGAGGATGGCTGCGTATAATCTTCTCTATGTGGGATTGAATGCCATGTATTTAGATTGCATAGCTCACCGGCCACTACCATCAAACCTCCATCGGTATACAATTGCAATCGCCGGGATTGCACAGGCTAGACAACATCTCAGGTGAACACCTCAGTAATATTTAGGCTATCAAGAGGAGAACGAAAAGGAGAACAGGAAGGCAGTCGAGGCGTTTTGTCAGGAAGCTTTTTATGAGTACCCCGTTTCGCAAGCAGAACAAAGACAATGTTTACGCCGGTGGTCTGAGTGACGCCCAAGCATGAATGCCACCTCATATACCTGCTGGAGTGACTGACATGAGTAACAACTGAGCGGTACTCCAAGAAGCAGAGTAAAGAGTGGCCGACGCCGGTATTCAAGTGGAACTTATCCGTAAAATGAGTGTGCTAACATCTCAACTAATATTTGTCAGAACTGAAATGCCAGCCACGAGTATGTATGAAGTGGTGCTTGGTTTCATTTCCAGGAACAAACACTTGAAAAAGTTGTGATTGACTCCCATTACGCTGGCAAGGCATCTGAAAGGCCTTTCTTTTTCTTATTGTGAGGACTGTTCCATCCAATTAGTGTCCCAGACAATGCAGGTCTACGTGTTCATTTGCTGATCCTGAGGCAGATAATTGTTAAAAATGAGGAAATAGAAAAAATATGTCGCGCTTGCAGCAAATAGAAGAAAAACAAGTAATTAAGTGGCATAATCTTCTCGAACCACCGTTTCATGCAAATATAGCACCATTCACATAGCAGACAAAATGGTATTCTTCAATGCCCCTTTAAAGCATAAAATATGTGTTATGCAGGGAAGTTTCTTCAGTGCATTGGCATTGAGATTCTGCTTACATGATTAGGACTATAAGAAATGCGGCCTCATTGTTTATATAAATTAAAAGACAACACAATATTGTTTTTGCAAACCTACTAAAAAGAGGCATTCCTGTGTAAAGACCACGCGTAATGTTTTCCTGCATATTCACAGACGTATCTTGTCTAGGCCACAGAATATCCACTTTAAACAACCCAAAGCGGATTCTTCTGCGAAAAGGTGTTCGGAGTAGATATATGACTATGGTCGTCAGTTTGTCGCCGGCAATGATTTCCTGAATCGTCACGGCGTAGACGCATTCTACACGTCAATAAATCTGATGCTCGTAAGACGACAGGGCTACTAAAAACACATTCACAATTTTTTTTGTTCTTCCAACAAAGCTACTGAAGTAACTGCCACTCACGTCATACTTCGAACGACGTAAAACCTTTTGTGCACTTCAGAGAAGGTAAATAAAGCATATCCGCTTTTGGCAAGCACTCAGGTAGATGAACGTAGGTTCTCGGCGATAAAGTGCACAGAGTGCTAATTCGTTCACTACTGCTGTGTTGACAATACTGACATGCGGTTCAAGCGCGGAGTTCAACGAATCGATCAGTTGAAAGCTGTCGGCTCTGGAATTCAAAACAGACGGATGTCAGGGCCGTTGATTGAGGTCTTGTGATTCAGTTCCGTACCCTCCACCTTTCGTTTCAAGAATGATACCTATTGAAGAGTGCCGGAGAGTATGCCTTGTCGCTCATGCTTTTTATTGGCTATTGAATTGATAAAATGCAGAAATGTTTAGCTGCCTTGCATTTTTTTACATGTTTCGTATTGATAACTTGTGTGTGAGGATTCTACCTTCAGTGAGGCCTCTGTCACGTTTATCTTCGTATTATAGTCCCATTAGGATTTTCATTCTTCCGGCATTTTGAAATTCAACAAGTTATTCTGTATTAGTCGGAAAACGCAGTATGAGCATATTTGTGCGGGAGTGAAAATGCAGTGGTTCTTTCCCTCTTTCATTATTCAAATGAGTCTTGGGTAATCTTTATGTGTGTTACTCAAGTTGCCTAATGATTCTTTATTGCAGTTTTTCAAAACGCTACTCTTCCATTTAACTTCTGTTTTGTAATCTTGAGGAGTTAGCTACACAAATACGACAGCAATAAAACCAGAAAAAATGTGTTTTGAGGATGGGGATTGTGCAAAAGAACCATTTTTGTCAACGGTTAGCTGCAGCACCGACAATGTTGCCTTGCATTAAATGCGAAGCACTTCTTAGCGGACCCACGACACTTTCAGCGTTTCTATCTATCTATCTATCTATCTATCTATCTATCTATCTATCTATCTATCTATCTATCTATCTATCTATCTATCTATCTATCTATCTATCTATCTATCTATCTATCTATCTATCTATCTATCTATCTATCTATCTATCTAGCCGCCTGTTCGGGTTTTAGGTCATGCCGCTCAGGCTTTGTTGGGGTCCTCAGACGCTCGAAGACGTAGTGAAGGCAGTTCCGGAGGAGCTAAAGTGGCAGTCTTGTCTCTTCTACTTGGACGACGTTATCGTTTTACAGTGAGTTTCAACGGTTATCTAGGTGACCAGACAGCGTTATTGGTCCTTAGGTCATCCTGGCTAATTGTGAGACCAGACAAGTGCCACATCGCATACGAAGAGCTACTCTTCCTTGAACACGTCCTGAGCCTGCCCGGAGTTCATTCACACCCTAAGAAGACTGCGGTTAGTGTGAACATCTGCAAGCGCGTGACAAAAGGGCAGGGCGCCGATTTCCTTCACTGTGAGACGTTTATAGAACAAGAATTCACGCATCAACGCACTTCTGACAGTTCCGACGGAATATGACGTCGATTTAAAGTGGGAAATAACAGCGAACGAACCATTTCAGGAACTAGAACGACGCCTGCAGGCTCTGCGTGTTCATTCCCATTTCGAAGAAGATGCCGAAACCGGAATTCACACCTGTGCAAGCAGCGTAAGACTTGGTCACGTGCATGTACGGAGGCGAGACGGTCTTGAAAGGGTCATTGCTTACGCTAGCAGGTCGCTATCGATTTCTGAAGGCAACTCTTTCACGAGAGAAAAACAATACCTTGCCATTATCTGGGCTATGTCAATGTTTCGGCCTTACCTATATGGCTGGCCTTTCAAAGTAGTGAGCAACCATCACACCCCGTCTTGGCTAGGAAGCCGAAAGAACCCTTGAGATCGCCTCGCATGGAGGGGACTTCGATTCGAATAATTTGCATTACCTTGGTGCACAGCGGTTCTCAGCATTGACTAGAACGTCGGAGCATCGTGCTCGAGCCTACACGGGCGGCATCTACAGATAACGTGTCGTTTGAGATAGGCCTTCCTGTCTCTTAAGGTGTAACCTTAAGAGACAGGAAGAGAGCAGAGTGGGTCAGGAAACAAACGGGGGTTAAGGACATCATAGTTGAAATCAAGAAGAAGAAATGGATATGGGCCGGGCACGTAGCACGTCGGCAGGGTAACCGGTGGTCATTAAGGGTAACTGACTGGATTCCAAGAGATGGCAAGCGCATGAGGGGGAGACAGAAAATTAAATGGGTAGATGAGATTAAGAAGTTTGCAGGTATTACGTGGCAGCAGAAAACACAGGACCGGGTTGATTGGCGGAACATGGGAGAGGCCTTTGCCCTGCAGTGGGCGTAGACAGGCTGATGATGATGATGATGATGATGATGACATATGAGCATACACGTCCTCAATGACATGCTGGCTTCAGTAATTTTTCTTGTAGCGCAAGTAAAAGACAGCACAAAAGATATATGTATAGGCACACATAGACACACACAGCGCTAACATCCAACAATCTTTAATTTTCGGAAACACAGTGCACTTATACGCTTATACACTCGGTTTACGTGACACAGTCTTTTACGTGCGCTACAAGGAAACTCACTGAAGATGTGCTACCAACAAGCTTGCATCGCTTCCCTCGTGACATGCTGGCCTCGCTTTTTTTTTTCATTGTTTATCGCTGTGGCTAGACCAGCAGTGTTGACCGGGAGAAGCGCGGTTGATGACGTAGCACTGGGAAAACAAATATCACGCGCAATATATCTAGGACGGGATGCCGGAATGATGACACCGCAAAAGCCGCGTTCACATTGGGAAATCCGCCGTCTAGAGCGAGCGGAATTTCGTCGTTCACACTGCTTACCAACCACGTCACCGAAACTCCACACAGAGGCATCTGCCTTGTAAAGGGTGGACCAAAAAGCAGGCGCCGGGCATCGCGGATGTTCCTGCGGCTCTCCGCTCACATTCTGTTCGCGTGTCATTATGGCGAATCGCACAAATGGGAGCACATTCGTCGTACTACTACGCCTGCTGATAGCTAGTTTTTGGCGATGCATGGCGAGCGAAAAATGCATTTGTACAGTACCGTCCACTGTTAGGGTGAACGTGGCTCAGCGTGGCTGCGCTCCGCAGAGCGCCAGTGCCGTCGACGCGGCCGCGCATCGAAGCGCAGCTGCGCATGCGCACACGGACGCAGAGGAGATACCTTGCGTCGTCTGCTTTATCACTCGAACGCGCCGCTCTGTAGTAGCCAGGCACCGGTCTTGCTTGGCTGTAGCACAGCAAGAGTCACACGCTCGTGCGCGCCTGCGCCGCCTCGTTTCGATGCGTGGCCGCGTCAGCTGCACTGTCGCTCTGCGGAGTGCAGCCACGCTGAGCCGCGTTCACCCTAACAGTGGACGGCACTACAAAAAGAAGCCACGCGGGCATTGTCGTTCGTCGTGGTTTTTAAAAGCACGGCAAGTTTGGTCGCGCCGAGAAATGCTGCCCCTTCTGCGATATTACGACGTGGTGTATTGCAAAGAGTATGTTCAGATATATTTCAAATTGCGGTAACACTCATTCTGCTTCACTTGGGCCTTCTTAAAAACAACGGGGTGCTAACAAAGGACTTCCCTGTCGTTGCGGGCTTCAAATCGAACGGCCGTAGCAACGGTGCAACGGTACCCTGCTGGAGCTAATCGTGGACGTCTTACATTACTTCAATCTACCACTTTCAGACGGTGACACCACCCTGCGAGAGGAAAGCGTGAGAGATAAAAGGCGCGTTCGTAAAGCGGCCTGCATGTGTGTCCGTGTTGTAGTGGTACAGCGTTCGTCACCTATTGTCGAGCACCGAGAGGTGCTAGGTTCGACTCCGGCTTACGAAACTTCTTTTCTTTCTGTCTTTTTTCTATTTCACCGAACAACAACAGAGTGATCCACAATACGAAACAGTTTTGGAAGGCGAGAACGATTAAGTGTGCATTGTCTTTTTGCTGACGTATTTCCGCATATCCACGGAAAAGAAAGTGGGCGAAAGCTGCGGAGGTTCACGGTAAACAGTGAATCTTCCGTGAATTCTGCCCAGTAACAACCACCACCGACGTGGAAGATCGGGCGCGTTTATACTAACGGTTCGATGAGTTATGACGACTTGCAAGCTCACTTAATTTTACATGTAGGGGGGGGGGGGGGGGGGGGGGGGGGGGGGGGGGGGCGGGGGAGGGCTGTGAATTTCATTGTTTAGAAAACCACTGCTTTTAGAAAACATCTGGCGTCTTTCGTTAAGCAGCTGGCGTCTTTTCGTTTTGCTTTAGAACATCTGGCGTTCTTTCCGTTTTGGCTTTTAGAAAACATCTGGCGTCCTTTCGTTGGTTATTTCAATCAATGAACGCGTCCTGAACAAAATTTTTATGTTTAATCCGCACAGGAGAAATCTCACCAGGCACTACCTTGGAGGTAAACAATGGCTGCTTAATGGGAATGAGAGACAGAGAAGTCGGCTTTTAGCTACACTTACACTTCTACTGTTTACTAACGTCTCCTACTGGAACATGCCAATGGCTGCTTATGGGGTATGAGAGACAGAAGAATTCGGCTCTTAGTTAACGCGCACGCTGCGAATTTTTTATTGTTCACCAACGCACAGGAAAAATCTCCCACCGGCACCACCTTGGAGGTCAAGATCTGGTACTAGCGTTACGACTGGTTACGCACTACTACGACTACGAGGGACGAACGGGTGCCGCCTTAAGGAGCTTCGCCCCTAAAAAAGTCAGTTTCGCCGCAAGGGCGAAGCAATGAACACGATAGCAAGAAAAGTGGCCCGTGATGGACGCGCTGCTACGCTGCAGAGACATCACGAGCCCCGGCAGCAATTACCGCGCGAGCAGATAGCTGAATGGCAAGGTTTTCCCTGCGCAAACATTAGAAGAAGCCAGCGAGCTGGCCGACGACTTTTAACTGCACCCGTTGCGCTCCTCATGCCATCTCGCTAGTAATGAAGAAACGCTTATAAGCGCCTGCCGTCTCTGAATACTGCCACGCTGACAGTGGAAGGGCAAGGTTCTCCCTGCGCGAATATTAGAAGAAGCGAGCGAGCTTGCCGACGCCTTTAGGTGCGCCCGTTTCGCTCCTCGCGCCATCTCCCTGGTAAAAAAGAAACGCTTATAAGCGCCTGCCGTCTCTGAGTACTGCAGTAAAAGGTGTGCATATAACGCTCGCCGTTAGCTACCCCAAGGACCTGCTTTTTGTGGCGTTCTGGTTAGCGCCACGCGCTGCGGAGCAAGAGGTCACTGGTTCGATTTCGCGCTTCGGAAGCATTTTCTCAATTATTTTTCTTTTGGACTTTTATATCTATATAGACACTTATACGTATACAATGCATGACGGCGGCGGCAAAAACCCGCCGAGATTGTCCGTATAATTGCTATCGCAATAAAAACTTTTCGACAAACCTTGCCAATTACCTTGCTGTTGCGCCCTCGGCAGATCGTTCGAAGACTCTCGAGGCTCTTCAAGACGACGGGACTGCTAAACACGTCGGCTTTACGCGTACGCTCGCAAGAATTCCGGCGAAATATTATTGGCCGTGGCTGCACGCCTACGTCACCCATTAGGACTAAACACGCCGAGAATGTCAGCGATGCAAGACGCCGCCGTCAAGGCCAGCGGGATTTCTCCAGCCGACGGAGCCCCCTCATCGACCATTTCAGCAGATCGCAATGCATTTTCTGAGGCCATTTCCGACGGTAGCGTCCGAAAATAATAATGTGCTGAACTCGGTTGAGTGAAGGACGAGGCTTATTTGAGAATATGGGAGTAAGTGGATTGTCGTAGCTACACACTACCTCACTCGCTAAGCCGAAACCGGGATCATTGCCTAAAGGTTGTTCTGCGAGGTCGCGAAATTCTTTGTCGAGGACATATTGCTAAGTCACGGCACTCCTGAATAATCAGCGGCCGCGCTACAGCTTCCACTGCAGACCTAACTGAAGCCATCCTGAGATAAAGCCAGGCAATATAATCGCAAGACATGCACTTACCACCCATGACCCTCAGAGAACGCCTGAATAAATCTATCGCCGACATGCTAGCCCTGTAAGTCGACGTTGAACGCAATAAATATGACGCTATCTTTCCACATGTAATTGCGAAGCGTGCGAACTTGAGCTTGTTGGCACACATTCATAGTAAAAACAGCGGGAAACACAAAGACGAGACAGCGCTAGTCCTGTTTCACCTGTCTCGTCCTTGTGCTTTCGCGCTGTTTTTTACTATGAATTTCATACGTAAATTTCGCCTACAGCCCGGCGGTAAAGAAACCACGCAGATGCCGCTGTCGAGTTGGTTTCCCGAAGGAGCCCCGTGAAGAAGCTCGACGCTATGCTACCAAGCATCACCGAAGAAGACATCGATGTTGTTACCTATCTGGCGCCCGCCGAAGAAAGCAGGCAGCTGGCCTGTCTGTATATCATGATCCGGCAGAGGACCGATAGCCATTACTAAAACCTTCGACGACACCATATCGAATTCCGGACTGGTGACCGCGTGTGCATGTGCACGCCGACACGAGACGTGGACTCAGTAAAAACCTGCTCCAGTGGCACTTTGGGATACACGAGTAACTTCGACGTCTCGGCTCACTGACTGCGAGGTTATCTCCGATTGCATTACGAACTCTCAACGGCGCCTCACGCGACCAAAATTTGTCCACATAATGCGGCTTCAACGTTATTATGCGCACTGGCAAATTGTGAAAATTTATTTTAAATTAATTTAATAATTTCTTCTGCATGTGGTATTTCTACTTGCATCTTGTTTTCCACATCGGGGGATGTTTTTTTTTCAGAGGAGGCATTGCGACATGCCCTCCCTTCTTTATTTTGATGTGATCGCGTTCCACCCACAAACACTGTTCGCTCCGCTCGGAGCAGGTCACGCCACTATGTAGGGGAGGCCTCGCGATTGTTTGAGACTGTTCTGATAAGGTTTCGCGCCCGACGCGAATAGTCAAGTCAGGAGCTTTCCTAAGGAGCAGCGGAAACGCTGCACTGTTCACTCACAAATGCATAAAAGACGACGCATTCCCTCCATGATCACATTATTTGGCGACCGACGATTGTGCGCCGATATCATTGCATTTTATGTGTCTCTCTTTTTTTTCTGGGCACAAATTCGCCCCGATAAAGTTTCATCATTCCCAACATTGATTGTTTTCTTCACCATCACAATGACGTGGCAATATATATAGATATGCATAGATCTGGCTTAGCTTTCAAACAACGCACATGAGCGCCGGACTTGGCACCTTGTTCACACTCAAAGCATTCTTTGTTGATAGCCATGAGTAGTGCTACGTCAAATGAACAGACGATATGTACCATGATCGCATCAATGACATGGATAGTTTTCTATCACACATTCCTTCTGACAAACAGAATCATACGGACAGAAATTTTTCTTTGGAACTTTACCCTTGAATACTGCGATCAATTCATACTATAGAAGAATCAATCGGTCTCTTCCATGACACAGTAGGATGTGACATGTCTCGATTTACGTCCGTTTCATCATTGTATTGACGTAGTCACAAGTTAGCGTCATCCTCATCCTGCGTTTCAAAAGGTCAGTATTTCAATTAATAATAAGTTCTGATAGTTTAGAAGATAAACGTCACCCGTGCGCGGAGCACGCAGCACAGTCATAGGGAAAGCTCGAAGAGTGGTATGAGATGGTATGAGATGGCCATTGTTTCACGCACAAACGTTCTTTGCTTTGCGGCATGGTTGAATGCGATGCGCACGGGGCCCGATCACGCCATCGCGTTCTTCTCTGGAGGGCGAAGCTCCAGCGTCATCCAATCGTTTTGCTCGTTTCCGGCGATAGCGGTTACGAACAATGGTGGCGACAGCGGACAGCTACGCCACCAACATCGGCTGTTGCGATCTCATAGCAGATTTCACTGTAAAACGCGGCCCTTTAACATTTTCATTTTATCATATAAAGCCTCTTTATTACTCTACCTTTTAACGTTCACATTATATGGTAAGGAACGTTACGACATTGGAATAGCAAACATATAATACCTTTTACACAAGTTCTCCGTAAAAACCTAGAACAGACAATTTATTTGTTTGTTCGCTTCTTTAGCCTCAGATGTTCGCATCATTACATTTTCAGAATAGTCCCCGCATTTGCATCTTTGATGTTCAAATTTATTATTTCCATGAATACCTGATGCTAAATCAGAAGGGGAACAATTAGAGGACCAGTACGCTGGTAACCCAAGACTCCGGAATCAAACTGTGGTTGATGAACGGGGCTGGGCAGCCGCAGAGAGCAGTGCGTGCCTGAACTGAGGAGGCCACCCACATTTGGCCTCAAGCCTGGTCACACAATAAAGTTTATTTATCTCTCCCTACTACAACTCTTCATCTTCTAGCACGTATTCAAGCGCACGTACAGTGCTCGTCAAATGAAACCGGAACAGCGGCAAGCCTTATTCTGATATAGTGCGCGCCGTCCAGTTATCACCATTGACAGGCGTGCGCATCCGGTTTGACCGCCCTTTGTACGCCTATCCATGGTGATAAGTGGACGGTGCGCACTATACCACTGCGAAGGCTTGCCGGTATTCGGGTTTCATTTGACGAGCACTGTACCACCGACGTTCCCATAAACATTTCATGCCCAAGCGTATATGTCCCATATGTCAGATCGGCGCCATAAGAGAGAGAGAGAGAGAGAGCAAGACAGAAGGCGACAGGATAAAATAATAATTTCAGCTTTTATATTAGACTATAGGCGAATGATATCCGTAGTCCCGGATCCCAATGGCGCGCGCAGCTCTCTCCACCCGTTTAAAAAGGGCATCACGCGTATTCGAATCCGAGATGGACAGAGATGGCTTTCATCCTTTCTTTTGGCGCCTTAGAGGAAAGCAGTACCATCTGTAAAAAAATCAGAGAAAGATAATGAAGAAACGATGAATTTCTGTGGATGTGAGATAATAAATGGTGTGGTTTCTGCCTTCCTTTGTCCTTTTTGTGAGCGCTTCACAATCTTAAGCGTAAATTGGAATCTTTCATGCCATATATGAGCGCTAATCTTTCATTTATGCAGGTCTGGCCTGGTGCCATCTCAGACCTGGTGCCATCTCAGCTAAGCGGGCGTGGCGCTATCTAACGCCTACTAATTTATTTATCTAAACGCAGAAATTTCTACAATAACACTGCCATTTTTACTTCCAAATTTACTGCCATTTTCGTTCTGCTCTTTCTAGTCGATACCGCAGTTATCGATTAGGGTTCACCTTCTTTTCTTCCTTTGTTTCCCTTAACATCACGTATTACTGTGGTGCAATGCGACTGCACATTTCGCAATGCTGCGTAACGTCCAAATACAATTGATTTTACTCCACGTCATTGTGGTTCGTCGTCGGATCGTGCATTGTAGAACTCTCCGTTATATCTGCTATTTGATTTTACAATGAAGATCTCCGACGTTTCATATGAACGGCTAAGTGTGGTACATCGCCTTTAGCCACAAGAGCATTTGCGATCTCGGGCGTAATTTCCTACGCGAAACGAAAAGAAGCAAATGTCAGAGTTTATCTACCCTCATTGTTCTTTTGTTGTGACAATGTGCTGTTTTCTTTGTTTGATTCATGAGCTATTTTCAAAGTTGTTTATCTTCTAAAGCTACCTATGTTCGAAAACAATGTGCCATCCGGTTCCTGAACTCTCTTTCGTTTGGGTTGGACTGCATGCTGAGCAATGATCAACCAACCACCGTACAACGACACAGAACAAAAGGAACCAACTCTCACCGTTTACTCGAGGATGCGGAAAAAGCCAGAATTGAATGTACGCATGTACTGCGTAGACTGAGACTACGTGAATCGCCTTCGTAGTTCAAAGTACTACGTAGACATCGTAGAACGTAAACATCGTGGTACGTAGACATCGTGCTGCGTAGACTTAGCTTGTTTTACTGTGAGCTTCGGAGAATTGGCGCACAGATACTGAATATACAAAAGTCGATCTATCTCGTATTACCTGGTGAATATACAAAAAATACGAGGCTGCATAAGCAGCGACTCGCTGACTGTGTCATATGAAGTTTTTTCGTACAAAAGCGGGATTTACCGCAATTTTTTTCAAGGCGAGTATACTTTCAAACCCAAGAGCTCAGGGCATCTCCGTATGCTCTTGTATACGCCATGATCGACATGCCCGGACAACACTGGGCGCGACGAAAGCTGGTACTAGACTGACTACCCATGGTTCCAAATACCTCGTCAGAGACTGCTATTCGCGCACTTTCATAAAACGTTCACAAAGGCACCATGGGTGTTCGGATCCGTGATCGACAAAGCTGCCTTCTACCCTTTCTTTTGGAGTCTCAGAGGAAAGCAACACCATGTATAGGTAAATCAGAGAAGGAGTATGAAGAAAAGATGAAGTGCTGTGGATGTGACAAAATAAATGCTGTGGCTTCTTCCTTCCCTTGTCCTTTTTGTGAGCGCTTCACAATCGTAAGCGTAAACTGGAAGTTTTCATGCCATATGTCACCGCTAAAATTTCATTCATGCAGGTCTGGCCTGGTCACATCCCATTCGTCGAACAAGCGTGAAGGCATACACCGCTGCTATTAGCCTGTCGCGTACTTATTATTCACAGAAAAATGTACTTCCAAATTGACCTTAAAATATAGAAATACCACAAATACTCAAAATATTTGTACCTTTGGGGTTCTTCATTGGACTACAGCAACAGGACCATTTGCGTAAGCCTGTGCGAATTCTTAGGTGACAGAAGGATGTTTTTTTTATTAATCAGATTCGATCACTCGTTTATTTGGAAAACAACTTCTCGTGTTTTGGGGGTTTTTTTTTTTGCCAAATGTAATAAAGAGCATTCAGTACGCATAGATATCTTTTTCTGATTCTGTATTCACTGTAATGTAAATTACTTGACACTTTAAAATTTGTTTCTCTGCCCTATTTTTTCGTCATTTTATTCTTTACAATAGCATCGGCTTAATACCAGTTGTGCGCTCTAGATAAGTGACAATAAGCGAAGGACGGACGGATAGACAGGTAGGCAGAGAGGTAGGCAGGAACCGCTTGTAGGGTTCGTCCGATCGCCCGCATTGAGTATGATTCCTTTCTGTGCCTCATTCGAAAGAGCGAAGTGGGTCAGTTTAAATGTAGTGGTCCCTAGATACGTCCGTGACACAACCTTTTCACTCAGGCAGCTGCATGTTGCCTATATGGTAACATTTAAATGTGGACATGATGTCTATATTTAATGTTGATGCAACGTGATTATGTTGACGCAACCTGATGCAACGTAATGTTGACGCAACGCAACATAAACACGGCATAAAGGCAAAATAGCACCAGTAACGTTGATACAGCGTTACATGTTCTGTTCAGTTGCATTTAGGCAATGTTGTCTGAACCTTCCGCGTTACATGCGAAGGAAGGAAAACGGGAGATAGGAAAGACAGGGACGTTAACAAGTTTGGCATAACCAGTATGCTACCCTGCACAGGGGGGAAGGGATGGGGCAGATTGAAAGAAGAGTAAGTGTCAGTAATGCCGTGCAGCTGCACAGATTAACCGCCGCGTTTCTCCATTTGTATACAGCCATGCAAAAGTTGCAACTACTGTACATTTGGAAAGAGTGTTGGTCTGTCTTCCTGTGTTGGCACCCTGGTTCCTGCAGAAAAAGAGAAGGTAATAAACAATGATAAACACAATGGCAGGTCAAAGCTTCGTCTTCCTTTACTTCGCTTTGTACACATATTCATTAATCCTCCTCGCGTTCGAAAACAGACATGTATTTTGTTGGCTTGACTATTTTGAGACATGTTTGGGCCAGGCACTTGTGCATATAAGCGCACATGGGGCTATCTAACGCCCATTAATTTCATTATTTAATCACACAGACGTCTACAATAACACTGCCATTTTTACTGCCATATTTACTACCATTTTCGTTCTGCACTTTCTAGTCGATACCGTAGTTATCGATTAGGGTTCACCTTCTTTTGCTCTTTTGTTTGTATTAGCATCACGTATTACTGTGGTGCAATGCGATTGCACATTTCGCAATGCTGCTTAACGTCCAAATACAATTGATTTTACTCCACGTCACTGTGGTTCCTCGTCGGATCGTTCATTGTAGAACTCTCCGTTATATCTGCTATTTCATTTTACTGTGAAGATCTCCGACGTTTCATATGAACGGCTAAGTGTGGTACATCGCCTTTAGCCACAAGAGCATTTGCTATCTCGTGCGTAATTTCCTACGCGAAACGAGAAGAAGCAAACGTCAGAGTTTATCTAATCTCATTGTTCTTTCGTTGTGGCAAAATGTTGTTTTCTTTCTTTGATTCATGAGCTATTTTCAAAGTTGTGTATCTTCTAAAGCTACCTATGTTCGAAAACAACGTGCCATCCGATTCCTGAACTCTCTTTCGGGTTGGGTTGGACTGCATGCTGAGCAATGATCAACCAACCACCGTACAACGACACAGAACAAAAGGAACCGGCTCTCACTGTTTAGTCGAAGATGCGGAAAAAGCCAGAATTGAACGTACGCCAGTACTGCGCAGACTTAGACTACGTGAATTACCTTCGTAGTTCAAAGTACTACGTAGGCATTGTAGTACGTAGACATTGTGCTACCTACACATCGTCGTACGTTGACATCGTGCTACGTAGACGTCGTGCTACGTAGACTTAGGTTTTTGTTAATGAAAAATTTTGAGAATTCGCACACAGATACTGAATTTACACACATCGATCTATTTCGTATCACTTGGCGAAAAGACAAAAAATATAAGCGAGCAAATGCAGCGACTCGTTTACTGTGTCTTATGAAAATGTTTCCTAAAAGGCTTGGGACTTGCCGAAATGTTTTTTTCATGGCGAGTATACTTTCAAACAAAAGGGTTCAGGGCATCCTCGTATGCTCCTGTATGCGCCAAGATAGACATGCCCGGACAACACTGGGCGAGACAAAAGCTGGCACTAGTGATTGATGTCACGTGGTTCTCAAATCATTGCCAGCGACGGCCATTCGCGCACTTTCATACTACGTTGCCGAAATTCAAGTAATGGAGAAAAGCAGGCGTAAGTGACTGACAACCAGATTAGGATCAACCGCGGAGAAATGCGTTGCGCGTGGCATCGAAAAGCTCTATTCGTTTGCACTCCGCTTCCATACCGCGTGCCGTGTGAAGAGTCGTGCGGTGCGCGCAATACATTGCGGAAGAAACTGATTAAACCAACCAGCCCGGAGGTTAAGGCTCCTTAGCTGTGTCCCCTAGAGCGTGGGGACAAGTGTCCCTAGAGCGTGGGGACAAATGTCCCCACGCTCTAGGTTATATCAAAGGCGAAGCTGGTATAGCCGGCCGTAAATGTCCATGTCAGCAGAAAACTATCATCATCACGAACGTGCATGTGCCACAGAAATTGGGCGAGTACCACTACTCACCAATGGTCCACTAAAAATGAACAAGACAACATTGAGCCCAAGAAACGGATATCCGCTACTCACCACTGGTCAAAAAAAAAAAGAAAAGGAAACAGTTAGCCCAAGAAATGGCTGTGAAGCGACAGGTCAAGCCCGAGACCATGAGTACGTACAACAAAAGAAATAAAAGATGGAGAAAGAGATAAATTCTAGGGGAATAAAATTTCTTCGCGGGCCGAGATTGGAACCCGCGTCACAGCATCCGGAGGCAAGTGGCTAGCAAAGCACAGCGCAACCTTGCGCAGTACAGTATAACAAGAGGGTGCGAAAGGGTAGTGAGGCAGAGGAATTCATATGTGAGGAGGAGGAGCACGGAAAGGAGAAGAGCAAAGAGTTAAACATAACCGACAAAGAAACAGAAATACAGAAACAGAGAGAACGAAAGGCAGAAATAAAAAGATGGAGAGAAAGAGAGAGAATCGAAGAAAGACCGAGAAAGATATAGAGAGCGACAGAAATAGAAAGAAAGAGGGAGCGATAAACACAGAGATAGAGATGAAGAAATTGAAGGTAGAGGAAGAAAGACCGAGAAAGAGATAGAAATGGAGAGAGAGAGAAAGAAATAGGTTGGTGAGGGGTAGGAGGAGGGGAACGCCACCAGCTCCGCTGCTACCTCAGTCTCCGCACCACTACTGCGGAGCAGCCGCACATGTCTGTAAGACGGATTCTCAAGTGTCACTTTGAAGGTATTTTCCATGCGGGTGAATTTTCACTGCTCTCTGACAGGCGCCAACTACCGTTGAGCAGGTACCTGGTGGTTGCGTGCAAAGTTCCTACAGTTGAGTGTGCAGGCGAGTGCAATGGCAGTCATAGAATGGTTTCTCAAAAGCAGGAGTGAGCTATAGAAGCTGGAATTCTTTTATGTAGAATAAAAGAATTCTTCGTCTAGTGTGTCTTTTCTTTGCTACTTGTCGACATGACTGCGGAAGCTTTCAAACACACGACACTTCACCCTTTTTTTCGAGTATCTTTTTTCCGCCATTTATTAGCCGTCCCGCCCAAAAATATTAACACATGAAGGAAATATTTAGGCTTGTGCAGAGTAAGTGTGTAGGCTTTTTCTTGGTGATTAGCAGGATGTGTATGTGGAACTGAGGATGTGTTGATCACCTGCATAGGCGGCTCAGTGGACAGACAGTTCAACGCAGTAAGGGTGATAAGTCCGGCTAGTTGTTTCTGTGAATAATCATGTTCAATAGCGCAAAAAAGTACATACACGTACGAAGGGACAAACGCTAACGAATGCGCCCTTGTAGCGCTAGTGAATACGAACCCGGATTGACTGTCTTGAGGTGCGACTGCGGGGATCACCACATGCGCAGATAAGATGCAAATGCGATGACCTAATGTTATATTATTGAGGTGCGTGTATTGACACTAACCCTGAATTGATTATTAACTACATGGGGAATGAGTGTTAAACCACACGATGTTTGCATTTAATCGGATTAATAGTTCTGGCTACCTCCTTGGTCCCCACAGAGATAAGCCCCGCGCCCCCTGAGCTTCCTTTTTTGCCTAAGTGTGCGCGGTTTTCTTACAACTTCAACCACTTCTAATAAATTCTCTCTCTCTCTCAACCACCTCTCTAATCACTCATATAATTTCAAGCCTGCGCTCTGCGTTAATGCTAATTTCAAGTTGCTATCTCTAGGCTGGCTTGACTGGTATACTAATGAAAGCTCCGCTGCCCCTTCAGGCTTGGGACCACCAGTGCTGAGCTGTCCTAGTTTCTCTTGCTTAAGTAAGAACCTTTCTATAAGAGAAATACTTGGGAAGTTTCTTGTCTATTCCTGCTGCGAAGATATGGATAACAATCGATAGATTTTGCATTTTTATAATCTTGGAGCTGTTACAGTAATATTGGCAGCTGGGTAGGCGGCAGCGCAACATTCCGTTGACTGCGTCCTCTAACGTTCGCAGGTATCTATGGATCCCGCGCAGGATGACCCCGACCTCGCGGCAGCACTGTGTTAGTGGTCAATACAAGTGTGTGCTCCCAGCATAAGGACATCATTGGACCGGCTGTGTCGTCACCGTGCCACGTGCCTTCGTGACGAACGCCAGTCCATATGCATAAGAGCTAACTTCTGGAAGCTATATAAGCTGGGAATATTGCGGAACTCTTCGCTTGGCAGCTGCGTTGACGGCAACGCAACATTCCGTTGAATGCATCCTCTTACGTGCGCAGGTTAGTTGAACTTGCTTTACTGCAAAGTTTCCTTTTTTTGCCGCACCCACTGCTGCCAAACCAAAATGCCTACTTGCGCTGAGCTATATAGACTTGGCATCATTGCGCAAAGAAGTTCGGGAGTTGTGTGACAGTGTCACCATGTTTAATGACATCTATAAAACAATGAGGTCTAAGCAGGGAAGCCTGATCAAAGAAAGTTAACAGCTGTCTCGAACAATTGAGCAGCTAGCAAAATAGGTTGCTGAGTTGCAGCAATCAGCAATACTATTGCATGAACGATGTTGAAGTCAAATGTGTTCCGGCAACAGAAGGCCAAAGCTGTGAAGCAATTCTGCAACAGTTTGCATCAAAGATTGCTTGTTCTCCGAGCTCTGCTGAGATTGATGTTGTACACAGGGTCCCCGCTTTCTGTTGTACACTAGGTCCCGCCCCAAGTATCTGACATTTTTCTTGTATGGTCCACTTCTGCACTCAGTGGAACGACAAACAAATGAAAGAGCGTGCCGCTGGTTTGAAGAGACCACCCAAATTAGTCGACCACTCTTGACGTGACGACATGTTCTATCGCAACCAATGGAACGCAGCGCGTGCTGAGGCATGGATTTGGCCTTATAGTACTATTGGCTCGTTCAAAATACGGTTTCGCCACAGCTCCGAAACATTCCAGAAGAGAGAGATGAAGAAAGGAAGGCCGGGAGGTTAATCAGATATTAGCATTTGGTTTGCTACCCAGTACTGGGGTGAGGAAATATGGGCAAGAAAGGGGGTGTCATCGCATATGCTTTCCGCATTGGGATGGCCGACACCGCATCCTGTGACCAATGCGGCAACGCAGAAACAATTGGACATATTTTTTGCGACTGCCCACTGTACAGTGCACAGCAACTATCTCTTTGCAACGCGCTCGACAAGTTAGATGGCCGACCTTTGTCGGAGGAAAGAATTCTACAATCGATAAGACGCAACGCCGCCGAAGAAGGCCCAGCAAGCGCTACTGCGCTTCCTGCGATCGACTGGCCTTTCTGAAAGACTGTATCCAGAACGTCCTTTTTGTGTGTTGTTTTTTATCCTCCGTGTGTGTATGTGCATTTTTTTTCTATCTCTCTCTAAAGATTCCAATTTTCGCGAAACTCCGGCCATCCTGCACAGCAGCCCTGCTTGGCAGATTGAGTGACTGACATCTAGCTTAACCGGGCGTGAATGGTTTCAGGCCCGCTCAGCTCCTAATGGGGAGACATTTAATAACTCTCTTTCTCCATAATACTCAACAGCAAAACAGCATTTAGATTAGATATGCCAGCCCCCTTCAGAGTGGAATAAGCTCGGTAGCTTTCCCAGTCGGCTCTTTGTGTTTTGAGTTGGTTCTGATGTTCTGAGCGCTGGAACCAGACACACCTCTGCACCGGTCAACGTCGCAGCATGAAGTGTTTTATTCTGACACCCCCATACCAGTCCCTGAAGCAAGACTGAAAGGTGGACTAGTTGGCGATGCACTAAGGGCAAAACAGAGCGCGAACGGACAGGGCGAAGAAAGGTAACACAGCACAAGCGCTGACTCTCAACTGCTGAATTATTAAAATTTACAGATTATTTGATCATACACGATATACACAATGCGCATGCGCCGAGGAGCTGGCAGGGCAACACAACAATGCAAATAGACAAAACTTTCACGGTGAGGAAACTGCCTATGCACGGCAAAAAAAAAACACAGGTCACACAAATATACTATTGATCAGGTATAATTGTTTTACCTGCAAAGATACGGAAGTTTGGCTGACGCATGACTCTCCCTCTCGTGAAAACATTCTACAATAAAACGGAGGGAGAATCATGCGTCCGCGAATGTTCTGCCACAACCAGCCACCCCTTTGAACACTTGCTAAGACAGCGCTTCTGTACACGCGCGTACTCTGCAGTGCCTCGTCGCTTCGTCTTTTTTAACCCTGCTTCGCCGTCTACATCTTCCTCCAGATGGAGTTGCTTTGCCGCGCTACTTCGCCGGCTGCGTGAATCTCTCCACAAGTACCAGGCGTTTTCCTGCTCTGGTGCTCGCTTCTTTCGCTGGTAGCGCCCAACGACACTGATTTCAAAGACGGCATATGTACACTTGTGCGCGAGAAGCCGTCCTTTTCGTTTACTGCGCTATAAAATCTTACAACGACATCCATCCTCCTAAGTATGATTCCAGTTCTAAAACAGACGAAGTATACATCCTCTGCTTCCAGCTACAGTCACACTGAACTAAAAAGTAGCCTCTTTAGAGCATTCAATTTGACGATAAATCGCAGACAACTGTATTTCCTGGAAGCGGATTGCTTGGAACATATTGCAGGCTCCGAGAGGGTCAACCGACGACTGACCTCCTCTTACGAATTCATGCGCACATTCGTGAAGCTCTTGTTTGCAACAAGTTTTTCCTAACTTTGTTTCTTGATATATATAATATGTACGACAATATTGACGTCTACGGCTGAAAATCTTGAAAGATCTCTGAGAATTAGGTATATTTGCTATTATTTTAAATGTTACTGCTCAAATCGCAAGTTCCGCACTTTTCAGCGGTGTTCTGTGATGACCATTTGTGCTGTTTGTGCCGATGGCCATTTGTGTTGCTCTGTCATTTGTGCTGATGGCCATCTGTACTAACTGGAGTATTGCAGGGTCTTCTGTAGCGTTGGCTACACTGGCCGATCCGGAGCGGTTTCGCGTGCGCGTACAAGATCCATGCTGCGCATGCGCGCGCAGCAGTAACGTCACTCGGCGCACAGCTGGCGCACCGGAGCCGCCACGAGCGCCTCGCCGACCTGCGCGTTGCAGAATAGTGACGTCATAGCCGCGGCAGACCGGTAGACACGCTGGCGCACAGCTGTGCGCCTCCGTTGCTCAGTGGCCGTCTGATGCTGCGCCGGGCGTCGGGGCCATAGAGACGGCAGCGTGTTACTACACTGACCACCGAGCCATCTTTGGGGCAGTAGAGAAACGGCTTTGAGCAAATTAACGCTACAAAATAAGTATACATATGTGACATAATGCGTATACCGTGTGTGAGTGTCATTGAAGCAGCATTTAGCATAATAATCAAGCTAATGCTAGACGAGGAGGAGAGCTAAGAATAATCAGCTGAACCTTAGCACAGGCTACGTATATCCTGGCATGGCCGAGCTAAGCCACTAATTTTTTTTTGTTTTGTTGCAAAGGTTTTCTGAAAAAGCTGTTCTCGATACCCCTCAATCAGCGGAAAGCTCTCATTGTTTTGCATTTCGATCGGTACCGCCAAAGCTGGTATTTTTTTTTTATTTTACCACGTTGACGTTGGCGCGACAGGTGCGCGAAATACCAAACGAGCTAACATCCCGAAGAGCCACCTGTGTTAAACTCGAAGACGAAAACAAGTTAAATCTACGCCGTATAGCAGCTGGGCTGAAGTAAAGCTCAAGTTGGAATCAACAACATTGTTATGGTTCTTCCTATACGACTTCTCATACTTTATTACTTCAAGATGGTTTCTCATCTCAGAAAAAATCGTCATTGCGCCGGTTTCAAAAGGAGCAACAATGTTTCTTAGGGGCGAACAATTTGCAATGTGAGCCTGAAAGTGAACTACGCTGCTACTCTATGCACATTGAAATGGTGTTTGGAAATTAGCTTGGCGAGGGCCCGTAACGTGGAGATGAAGCTGCAACAAAACACGCGGGCGTTTCTGGAAAATGCTACCGGCAGTAATGAATCCTGACTGGTTCATTATTTAAGTCAAGCAGCAACGCCTTCTTGGGCCGGCAATTCTCCAATTTGAGATACCCTGTACAGTGTTGGATTCCAGCAATAAACGGATATTTGTGGCGTTTTCTTCTTCTAAAAGAGCCAAATTCAGAAACCAAAACTGGGCTGAATTCCTATGGGAGCTTAAAGCGCACCTATGTATCTTTCACTTTTAAAACAATTGTAAAGAAAATGGGGCAATTTCTGATTGTACCGGGATCTCAAAGAGACAGTTTCGACTCGAAAATGAGCCAAATCCTGCACCTCTCTGCACCAAACTGAGCCAGATACACTAAATCAGCGCAGTGTCAACAATGGTGACCAAAACAACCGACGTGACCGCATCCAATCTGTTTCGTGTGTGTCCTAGCTGCTTTGCTATCGTGTTTTCCTGCCTCAATTAGCTTTTCTTGGGTGAGTTGTTAATTACTGAAGGCCATGATCTTGTAGGACAAAATTCCAATAGGTCTGCTGTCCTAATTCTCGATAAAACGTTCTGATCCAATGTTGTATGGACCGCGGTGAATTCAACGTTGCCTATGATGTACTTAGCACCATTTTCACTCCTGTATTCGAAATTCCGCGACGGCGCAAGCCACAGACTTTGTTCACAGAAGAACACCGTCTGGAATACGGTCATCTTATCTTACACCTCACGACCTACCCGTACCGAATTCATGCGGCTGAAGTTGACCCCAAAATGCGTTGGCGGCAATGAACGTCTCGGAGAACGAGATCCGCTTTTTTTTTTTCGCCTCTCACCAAGTGAACTGAGCAGCAAAGCCAACATACCAGAGCGCGATGCGGATCGCCCCGACCAAAATATACTGTACTGTGATGGTTCCTTCGTTTGTGCTTGTCTTCGCTGCCTTGCCGGATATGAAGCTTTTTTTATTTAGAATGCCTGCCCCCAGGCATACTACTTGTTGGTGTCAAAAATACGCGTGCCAATTTGCTTCGTGTATAAAGTCTAATAATGATCGGTGGTAAGGTCCGCAGATCCAGCTGTCGAAGTCGGGTGATCGGCCGTGCCTGAGGCCCGTTGCGCGGAGGTGGCGAACACGACTTAATAGTGGGCATGTGCTGTTCCACAACAACTTGCAAGGCAGTCACATTCTGGGCAAAGTGTACCATATGCTGATGAGCACAATATTCGAAGTTAATATCCGGCACATACAAGCATAGTAGTAGCATCAAAATGGGTGGCGGCTTGGCTGACCTTTTGTCTGCATGTCGCTAGAGTTCACGTAATGTGACATTTAAGAGGCACATAAACTGTTCATGCTACTTCTTTCTGCAGCCAGCGCTTTTTGGCGTCTGTGTTATGACAGCGAGTGCTCGGTATAATCGAGTGAGGCCTGCTAATGTTTTGCGTGCACGCGGTATACCACCGTTTGGTATTTTATCGACTATTCTCATCTTTTATGCTTCCAGGGCTAGAAAAGCGTATACACAGAGACAGACGCCGATGCTACAGCGTTTTACATCAACATATGTCGCTTGTTTAGCGTATCTTTGGGTAGTGCTGGCGGGCATACGTAGGACAAATATGGCGGTGGCGCGACGTAAGGTCACGGGAGCACGGCTTGTCTATAAACGAGAAAGATTCTGCGCGTGTGTCTGCGCACGGCCGCCAGTACAAGTATCCAGCAAATTCAACTGATGTTGTGAATCAGTGCAAGCATAGAGATGTGCACATGTGGTTAGTTGTTGAGGCACGTCCGAGCGGTAATGAGCATAACTGGACGACACATTGGGATGATTGGAGCAGTACAACTGCCTGCTTTATCTATAACGTTCTTCTTGATCTGTTGTGTTTTTGGGACACCGTATATATTTTTCTTTCGTATGTCAAAAAACACTGTGATGAGGATATGTGATCGCAATAATAGCTTCGGTTTCACAAAAATAAATTGTTGCAAGACGCGCCTGAGTGTATGCGCGGGATTTTTTGTCCATGTTTTCATCGTGCTTCTACCATTCTTAAAAATTGGCAGAGTGGAAGCATATTGGGTTGCTCTGTATGATAGCTATGGAGTCTGTTGTTTTATTGTAGGGTTGGGTAACGTAATCGAATTTCTTTACTGAAATTATTGCTGATCTACCGGCATGACTTCTTATGGATGCCTGTTCCGTCACAGAAATGACGTGGGCCAATGCATGGCGGACCCGGCATCCAACACATCATGTTATAGAGATCATTAGAAAGTGATACAAAGTTTATAGAAGTTACTTGAACACTGTGCTCCATATGCCTATAGGGATCATTTTACTCCACTTCAACTGTTTATTCTTTGTTACACAAGAAATCTACCCAAAGTGCGCGGCACCGAATACCGGCCGCCGTAGCAGCATTTTTGATAAAGGCAGGAATGCTTCAGGCCGCTGTATTTAGATTTAGGTGCACGCTAAAGAACACCAGTTGGTCGAAATTTCCGAGCACTCCACTACGGCGTCCCTCATAATCATATCGTGGCATTCGGACGCAAAACTGCAACAATTATTGTTGCGTATAACGGACGCAATACTGTAACAATTATTGTTGCGTATAACGAATATGATTGTCAGGTAATGATATGACAATAGGACCATGTGATCATAACGTAGGGACCATAACAGTACGGTGCAATACACGCAATTGCACATTTCAAGCAGTCCTCTAAAATACACACTTTTTAAATATTTCCCGCAGAATATAAAGCCACACGATGTGGCTTGTTTTCGTTTTCATTCTTGAAAGGTTGGCGGTCACCAACTCTCATTCAATAATACTACGTCACGCTGAGAGCGAGAACATTGTTCATAACATATAAACACGGAGCGGGCGCCGATAACACAAGACACCGCATGTTTGATCGATCAAGTATATTGTAAAAGAACAGGAAGATGCTCAAAATATGTCATTTTGTTCGTAGTGTAGATTATATATTATGCAGAGGTCTTTTAGTTTCCTACAAGTACATCGCAAATTGCAAAACATCAGCTTGTGCCCGCTCCTCCAATCTATTATTTAATATATGCAGAGGATATAGTAGCATGCACATTGAAAGAACATAATAAAGAAAATTGAAAAAAAAAAATACAGAGGCGTGCCGGAATATTTATTTTATCGAAATACAGGCACACAGATTCAGTGACTGAAATACTCACTCCACAAAACTAGCCTGACGCATTTTTACTGCGAGATGTGGCTAGAATAAAATTAATTTACCTGATGAAACACAATGGCTGTAATTTCAACACTCACAGGAACATACAGGAGAGAAAGTCACGGATTTCATGGTCCGTTCTATCTAGCCATGAGGTCCAATATATGCCCATACTCTCAAAGGTTCACACCCCTAAATACTCCCTCTTTCCGAAAATGATTGAACAGTGGAACGCGTTGCCGCACACCAAAACCACAATTGATTCTTCAGAAGAATTTGAAGAAACGGTACTGGCCTATCATTCTTCTATGTAAGCATACTTAAGCGTTATTACCTTTTTTTTTTTCAATGTTACGAGACATGTATGCTTCGACATGGTTTCAAACAGTTTTTAGAGTCAGCCACAAAAATTTACGGACCACACGAGCGCTTGGCCAAAGGTCTCTTCGCGACACTTCCGCTACGAAGTGGCGATCAACAGTGGCGCTACGCCCAACACGTATCCCTCCCTTATTCGACGGCCTGGCTATATTGCCACTGGGCACGAACATCTTTCACATTTTAGCGCGACGCGCTCTTAGGCAGCGGTGGCTACGTGCTTCTGTCTCGAGAGCAGTCTATCAGCATAACTGTTATCAGTCGCAATCTTTTTCAGAAGGTCATATCAAGGTCTATCCAAATAGGTCGCGAAGCTTCGGGCGAAAAGCGGTTCAGATCCTATTGTCAGCGACATCAGCATGGGGAGTTATGGGAGTAGCGATTGAAGCGCGACTAGGTGTGGTGGGAACAAACACTAATAACAAAAAACCTAATTTCATTCAACAACAAAATAATATTTATATTTTATGACCGAGATTTATTTCAGAATAACATTTATTTAGATCCAGTGTACAAAGAATTCATGAAAATGTATATGCATTATCAAAAATCTTCTTATTAGCGCCCTCTAAAGAATGACACATGCCATTGCTCTGCGACGCAGTCCTTGTAGTGTTCGGAAAGGCGCGCGTAAAGTTCGTCCTGCGGCGACACACCCCCTCAGGTGTGCTGGTGTTTCGCACTTGCATGCGTGCTGTGAATTATTGTGGTGAGAATTTGATTTTTGTGTGCGCGAAGTTGCGATGTGCGTTTCATCATTGGTGAACGTGTTGGCTACGGTGTTCAACGGACAACGGCACGAGGCGGCTAACATTTCACGCCGAACGCTTTCCTCGGTACTAGCGGAAACGATGTGGTGTTCCAAGGATGCAATAGCAACACGCGTACGCCTGGCGAGCCCTCTCTTCTAGATAAGACACCGGGGCAACGGTTCGGAGTAGTGTGCTTGCTGGATTTTCATGGATCAGTATTCCTGCTGCCCGGTTTCCTTCGTGAACATGCGGTGCCTACTATATTTCCGGTTATCGGTGAGCAGATCGCTAAGTTATCTGTCGCGCTACGATCGCTACAATTCGCATGTCTTGATACGTTACACGTAAGGTTAATTTATCGGAACAAAAGGCAAAACATAGTGCACGTAGTGTACGCACCTTTTGTACTTATGACATTTGTTGCTCATTGTGTAGGGTGTGTTAAATTGCTTTATTGTGACCATTGAATAAAACTGAAATATCATTATTTTGGCGTGACCAGGCGTCATTTCTTCTCGTTAGAACTGAAGCACGCATGCAATGCGCTCTTTAAGTCCCCTGCGCATGTGCGAAGCAAATAAGCAACGCTGCAAATATGAGATGTACGCTGCTGCCTACGTTATTCACGCTGTGGAAGATCACACGAACGCAGAATAAAAGCTCAGAGAATAAAGTTTCCTGGTAAAACCAAGGCGAATTCCACGACGGTACACTTAAACACGGCTGTTTATTCACGGGTCGATACTAGTTTAGCTAGCGTTGGCTTCAAGCGCATTCGCCAAGGGCTTGCCGGCTCGCTGTAGCGCGAGTCCTTAGTGATCAGGGGCCTAGGAAAAATATTTTGAGGTCAAATTTCGCGCTAGTGCCAACAAAATGACGTCACTTTTTTACCGGATATTGCGTCACATCCGCTTTATTTTTTGTTCCGCCGGAAGTGTTCCCTCCTCACACAGATGGCGCCAAGCCCCATGAGCAGCTGATGAGCAGCCATTTTCTGAACGTATGGGCTTCTACGGAAGTTACGCTACCAGTTTACATATACCTTGGTCATATCTACCCAACGGCGTACGAAGCACGCCGTGGTAGCTTTGATTCAGCTGTCAATATAGATGTCTGACGCTCACATATACCGCAGATAAGCACTTCGCGTGAGAACAACGTACTAACAATTTCCTGCGCGGCATTAGAATATTGATATACCAGTAAATAAGAAGAACCGTTTCCGGCCCGGCGCGCCAGTCGACGGTAGATGGCGCACTGCTATGTGGCGCGAAAAAGCAGTTTGGCACGCACTCACGTGGTCCGTAAACTCTTGTGGCCGACTGAACGTGATGCTCCTGTGTATGTAAAGTTCTTGTGTGTGAGATTGACAATTATCATTCGTATGGTTGTATCTTTCTTGCGGTTTAAATTGCGATTTGTACGGATTATTTGCTATATGTTTGTTTAAAATGGCAGAACTGTTGTTTTTCTTGATAATACTGCGTAGCCCTTGTTGCCTTAGCGGTGTTTGAAGCTTATTTCATTAGTCCACACATTCTATCGGCTTTTGGCTAATTGTATAAAATAAATAAATAAATAAATATATAAATAAATAAATAAATAAATGTCCTGAGCATCGCAAGACTTGCATTAAAAACGCATAAGGCGTTCAATGTGTACAATTAGACCATCAAAGAGAAGCTCCGATTCCTCGTCAGCGTCTATATTACCGTTAACAAATAGTTGGATCATCGGGCTGTGCTAAGGTATGATCTGTCATACGTGGGACGCCAAGAAATACATAAACGCTCCTCCTCAATATCATCTAAACGTAATAAGCGGATTGTTTTAATTTCGCAAAAAAAATTTATTATCAGGAAAGTGGTTCATGTCTATAAGAATAATCGACAATTGACCACCTTTGTCGATGACACTGGTTGGTTTTTAGATGCGAAGCGTCTTATCCGGTGGTGGTGGTGGTGGTGGTGGTGGTGTGCGGCGTGACCACCCTAACTGCGCATGCGTGAACCCTCTCTACACAGTTCCTCTCCACACACCCTCTCCCCTTCTCCCCCTCTTCACTCCCCCTCTCGCGCGCCTCATTTTCTCCTGCGACGAGTAGGCAGCAGCGACGCCTCCTGTGTCTTGACGTGGCACGAGCGGCCGATGGCCGCCTCTGCTTCTGTGGCTCTAGACGTGGGGTGCTCGTGTGTTGCTTCCCTCCCTGAAGAATCCTACGACGACACCAATGGCATGGACTGCAGAGGCAGACGCACATGATCTTGCGACTTTGCGGGATTCAAATACCTCGGACGCCGGCAGCTCCACGCAGCGGGAGCTAGATGGAGACTGGAAGACAGTGTTGATTCTACGCCAGAGGAAGACACCGGCTCGAGAACACCATCTCGCGCTCAAGCTAACCTTCTCCCTGCTGCTTCGCCTCCACACATGGTTGCCTTTAGCGGGAGATGGTGTAATTTTCTATACATAATCTTTGAGGTAGCAGAAAGCGTTTGTTCTAATTCGGCATGGATACGGCATTACTATGCCGAATCTCTGACTCATATTTTATACACTGTGGCGCGCTGTCGCGATCCCCATCGATCCAAGGCGGGATAAGCAAAACATGCCGTGTGGGAGCCGGAAATCACGATGCCACCGTACTACCTCACTGGTGTCTCTTTTAGCGCGATAGCGTTTAAGAGATAGTTGCGCAAGAATTCCGGTGTCGGCGGCGGTGTTCGCGTCGTTGGTTGTGAGTGAAAAATAATCATCGCTTCGAGTGAAAATCGTACCCAGGCATTGAACGTGGTGTGATGAGTGAGTGTAAGACCGGTACGACGGTGCGGTGTACTCGGTGCTGTGCTGTGGTGTCGCGAGTGCTGCAAACGCCGTGGGGTGACACCACAGAGGCACCACACAACAGACACGTGCGGCGCGTTGAAAAGAAGGACGTCGGCGGGGAATGGCACGTGTAAGCGGACGAGGGAAATCGGACGAGAACCAATCAGAGGGTGGCACGGCAGACGGAGGAAGACGACGACGGGCTCGATTGCGAGCAGTCGGACCTGGGGAAGCCAGAGGGACACAACGCTGGTGTCAGGGTCCGTGCTGTCGGCATACGGAGCCGAGCACGAAGGGCCCGACAGCGTCGAAGGCTCTCCAGACGGCCTCAGAAACGGGCGTTCGTGGATACGAGGCGTTCCCGCTGTCCGACCAGCTGGTTCCGGTTCCTGTGGAGCAGACTTAGCCGTCCTTGTTGGGGGAGTGGGTTCCTGCAGCCGGTTGCCTGCCACGGGACGAGCCCGAGTGCCTACCACCAACCTCCATGCTGCATACGTGGGCTGGGAGGTAGTCGGCATCCTGTGTTTGAGGGTGCTGCCTTCTACGACCTCTGCGACGACTTGACTCCGCGTCCGCTCTACGAGGGCCCTCGCCGCCAACGTAAGCGCCTACCAGCAACGAGACCGCCGCTCACGTCCACTCAAGCGTCGCTATAACCGGTGACTGTCATCCTTTCCTTGAACGGTCCGAGGAACCGTCTTTGGTTAGTGCACCGGTCGCTATAGCGTTGACGTAGGCTGAGCTTGACTCTTTTGGTTACAGTTGCTTGTATATTTTTGCATTTCTCTTCTTCGTGAGTGATAAAGTATTTTTTTTGTGTGTGTGCACTAAAAAATGGCTCCTTCCTTTACCGGTCAGAGGCCTTTCCTCAACTGAAAGAAACCGCAACCCACAAAACCTGCATAACACGTGGCAAGGAGGTGTTCTACCACAAAACAACGCCATTGCTTGGAGCTGCTTATGGAGAAAAACGCTATATGAATGTCATGAAGTGCAAGGAGTCTACATCACGCATGTAATATTACGTGGAAGAAGTGTAGAATTCCGCCAAGCGTCAAAACATGTAAATTGCGCAAAAATTAGGCGTTTCAAAGGCCCACACATTACATGCGCTTAAACATGTTTATTATTGTCATGTGCAAAATCATGAGCAAAGTGAGCAGTTGCGTAGGATCGCGCGTTTGCCTTATGGGCGCGTAGCAGGCCCTTCGCTCATTCGCGAAAGGAAAAGTTATGGCGTACCGGGCTCTTAACAAATGTACTTGCAGTAGACATTCTAGCAAACTTTGAAACGGCCAATGTTACGCCCGCAGTCATTCGTTTCCTTTCGGCACGGTTCAGGCATACACCGATAACCGAAGCAAGGCTGGCAGTCTAGAAGGCGACGCGCACTGGGCCCGATTACGCTATCGTGTTGTACTCTTGAAGGCGAAGCTCAAAGGTCCTCCAAGTTTCTGCTCCGTCAGTAAGTATTCCTTCTTCCACTTCTGTCGCATCTAAACATTTACCAGCCCGTGGGATTATCAAGGTTTTCTATGCACATTTCATTCCCTGCACATTCATCGCCGTCATCATCATCACGATCATCAGCCTCACTAGGCGCAGTGAGGGGCTAAGGTATCTCACGTATTTATCGAAATAACATAGTCCTGTGGCTGCAGCAGCTACATTATCCCCGCGCACTTCCTAATACCATATGCCCCATAACCTTCGGCGTAGCGCTCGTGCCCACTCTTGGAATCCAGTCTTTTACAGCAACGTCCACACTTAGGCTAGTTGCTAAGGTTTCATTATGGTTAAAGCAGCGCAAATAACATGGCCGAAGAAGGAGACACAACCAGCGCTTACTCGCAACTGAATGGTTTGCGAGTAATCAGTAGCGAGTAAGCGTTCATTGTGTATCCCTCTTGTTTATTCTGTCAATCCCGTTCCCCATCCCTACACAGAGTAGCATGCCAGCCGTATACAGACGCCGGCAAAAATCTCTGTTTTTCTAATAAGGTCTATCAATCTCTCTTCTTCCTCCGAGTTATTTGCGCTTCTTTAACCACAATGGAACGAGCCTGTTACTTTAAGTGACTTGTAATCATTTTGCCTTCTTTCTCAATGCCCTGTCTGAGCCATTTATTCGTCTTGATTTTGACCTATATGTCCTTAGGCACATCTGTTCACTGACCGACTCTGTTTTATTCTTGTACCTTAAGGTATATTGAGATATATACTTACCAATCATTCAATGATAATTCTCGTTCTGTGTCCTTTCAGATACTTACATCGTAATTTTTTTTTTCATGGCGCACGTCGTGGTGCTGAATTTATGCAACCTATTCGTGAACCAATGCCTGCTCGAACATTCTTTTGCTGATGTCATTAGTCATTCATCACCTCGTAGCACATGCACTACAGCTACCTTTAAAATAAACACTAGCAAACATAATGGCAGGAACGTCACTTTCGAACAAAGTTGTGATTTCATCGCTTTATTAGAAATATCAGTTTAATGTCCATGCTGACTCCTGATTTGGTACATGGAATGCTTAAATTCAGCTCGTTTTGAAATAAATTAATTGCAGTGGTGCTGTTTCTAATGCTAGATTTCCAGGATAATTTGGTTTTGAAATCGTTGCGTTTTATTGTGTGACAAAGAATGCCAATGTTTTGCACTAATACCGAAGATGAGGCATCATAATAGTGTCGCGAGGCACAGGAGAGCCTTCGTGAAGAGAGGAGGCTTCAACAGGATATTTTATCAAGCCTGTCACAACAATGATTTGCATAAAGAATATGCGGGCCTAGAAGAGTTGCTGCTCCTTCTCATTTATTTCATGTCAGAAAATGGGAAGTTCAATTGAGAAATACAAAACGAATTATTGACATCCCTAACAAAATGGCGAAGCACCTGAATATAAGCCCACAGGTTTCATTCAACTTACGCCCTCAAGAGCTGATTTCGCTACAAGAACAGATATATACTGTAATGTGAACATCGCAGAAGTAAACAAAAGAAAACATCTGGCAGATACCATGCATTGTGGGAATCGAATTCATGCTAAGCAGTCAGCGAGTAACTGCGTATGCCGAATTTTTTTTCGCTTTCACCCAAGCGCTACGAGGTGGATCGAGATCTTTGCGTAAATTTAATAGTTGTGTGCTTATCGTGGGCTTGTAAGGCATGTCGACTGCACTGGCATGTAAAAGGTAACTCGTGGACGGACTTAAGGTCGGCACTGACGTTCAAGATGCTATATCAGTGTTATCGCAACGAATTTCAAGTTATGGTGCAATGATGTGCGTATCTTAAGTAGCAGTCGTCGGCGTATTTCAGCAACGCTTGACTACGGCTTGTGCAGTCGATGTTTATTACATTGTTATATAAACTGATGGTCAGGGAATTGTAACGAAAACTGGCGTTTCCCCGACTTGACGTTGTATATGGTCTTTATCCTAATCAATATGAATCACGATCGTGGCTGTGTGGCAGAATACTTGACTGCCGTTGAATGCCTGGGTTCAATTCTAACTGGAGCTGTGAATTTTATTCTTCGCTTCCATTGGGACACGGAAGCGCCTGCACTGCAACGCCTTCACCATATTTTATGCGACACGAGCTCTTCAACCCTTTCGCTAAAGATTTGCAGTCTATTCTTGTTGCCCCGGCTTGATATAGACATTGAATCACATATGGCGCATACCGGTATACCACGGGCAGTGCTATGTGGGTATGTGCGACACGTGACTGATGGAAAGGGTATCATGGCGTCCGCGACAGGCATGTTACTTTAGTAGTGTCATGGCCTCTGAATCGTCTTCTTCATGCATTCTTATCCTCCTATGCCAATTTTGGCATATACCAAGTCAAGGAGACGAGCATGAGAGTGCGACGTTGGCGGCTCGATAGATAGATAGATAGATAGATAGATAGATAGATAGATAGATAGATAGATAGATAGATAGATAGATAGATAGATAGATAGATAGATAGATAGATAGATAGATAGATAGATAGATAGATAGATAGATAGATAGATAGATAGATAGATAGATAGATAGATAGATAGATAGATAGATAGATAGAAACGGTGAAATGTCGTTATTTTGCTTATGCAAATGTCTTTATTTTAAGGGCAAGGTGTTATAGAGGTCAAAGTTAAAGGGGCGAAGCCTGCATTACTTAGAGTCTGTTGAGACAGCCTACTACATTTTAAAGATCATCACCTTTGCGAGATGCACTAGTGCATCATCCCCTAAAACGAAGGTTGGGTGCAAAGGTGTGTACGTTTTATACAATTCGTTGAACTGTTTCTGTCTCTGCTTTTCGATATGTGGGCATGTATTTAGAATGTGCAATAGTGGAGCGTCACAATTTTCACAGATTGACTGTGCTTCTTTTTGTGAGTAGATAACTGCGTGTGAGGTTTCTGTGCCCTATTGGAAATCTTGCTAATATGACCTCAATGAAACGTTGTTCTTGATAGGATGTTCTTGCATAATAAATTATTCGCATTTATTAATGGGTAGCAAGCGTTAACGTATGCTTTATTTGACCAATCTCTCCAAAATATCCCTCGCAGAGCCTTGAGAGCCAGGGCGTTACGACACAAGTGTCCAAGCACTTTCTATAAACACGAGCCATGGATCGTCGAAAGAGGAAACAGGTATCTGAAAGAGTACAAAATAAGAATTGTCATAAAACAATGTGTGTCTGTATATTCCTCAATACACCACAAAGGACAAAAAGAGAGCAGCGTGAGTCAGGGAACAAACACGTGTTAAAAATTGGCCGCGTATCTGCGTGCTTCGCTGAAATGTCGTGTAAAGACGATAGAAGAGGCGCTGTGTGAGATATGGACGCCATCTGGCAATACGCCAGGTAACATGAGTGCTGTGTTGCGTGCTGGTAGTCCCGGCGCAGCAGCAGGCGAGGACCGGCGGTTACCAACGCGACCGGCGGGGACGCCAGCCAGCCCGAACACGCAATTTGGCGCGAAGCGCTGAAGCAGGAGAAACGTCCGCACTCAACGAGTGCTCTCCACACACTCTTTTATTTACACGTCGCCTGGGTAAAACAGGAATGCCAGAGCGGCGCCCACAACCGGCAGCCTGAAGGCCGCCCACAACGCTGATTTTTCATTTTTTAAATATTTTTTTCACCTTCTTGGCCTTCTCAAAACTAAAGTTTTTCAACACCAACCCATGACATTCGTACAGTGCAATACAGAACCGAAACCGAAACACAACAATGAGCTCGTGCGGAGGACACGGAGGAAGGCAAATTTCAGCGCAGTCACATTTTCAGCGCAGCTTAAGAAACTAGGGTCCTTAGAATTATGTATGTATGCATTTTATATTAAAGGAACACGCCACCTAATACTTAGCTAGTGATGTTGCACCTCATATATGCATGATATTTACTTTTTGATCGACAACGTTCACAAGTATGAACAGCCGTACCAGTTCAAGACGGCTGGCCCTTGGGCAAGTGGTTCAACTTTGGCCGAGTGGCTGAATCGAGGGACGTGCCGACAAACAGAAAGACAGAAAGACAGACCAAAATTTCTCCGTTTAAGTATCCCAAGAAAGACTATCGTCTTTAAAAAACTTAGTTGAAGTCAAGAAATGGACAAGGGCAGCATATGCATTCAGAAGGTAAAGACCACTGCTGGTCATAAAGAGTAGCAGACTGGATTCCAAATGCAGGGAAGAGCGCGGGGGTGAGGCAGAAAGTAAGGTGAGCGAATGAGATTAATATGTTTGCGGAGATAACGTAGCCGCAGAAAGCACAGGACAGGCTTAATTGGCGAAATATGGATAAGGCCATTGCATAGCAGTGGGCATTGTCAGGCTGACGATTACCTCAATATCTTACGGATGTTCACTTGATTTGACTAGTGTTATCTAAAACATTTTGTGCAAATGGAAACCTTTTATCACAAGAGCGTTTGTGTAAACTAGAGACTTATAAATGGCGACTATGTACATCTTCTTCAAAGCCATGTACTTTTCCACACACTCGTGGTGCTAAGTGCTCATCCGCACGAAAATAAGAACTTTATATGCGCATTCGCGCGTCCTCTATGTACCAGCAAGATCCACGTTGTAACTGCTGTTTTGTCGTGTCTACCATTAAGATGGTTGTTAAGAGCATTGAAATATAAGTTACGCTTAGCAACTTAAACCTAATGCTCTTCATAAAAAATCATTTAATCACTTCATCATTGTGACCTAGTGAAGAAGAAGAACTTTATTTAGAAGGGTTTGAGATAACGGGTCATGAGCTCGATGGGCGGGGCCCGAAGTCCAGAGCTCCACCGCCTACTGCCGCCTGCCTGCAATGACCCAGGAGAATTTGGTCATTCAGTTCAAAATACTGCTGCTCTAATCATCGATATGGCAATACTTATGAAGATCGACCATTAAAAATAAGAAATTGCAAGTCTGAATATTGGTAAGGAGTGTGTGATTGGTGAGAAACTTAAAGTTTCAATGAAAGATGATCAAAAAAGGCTACAGAGGGTCTATTTTGTGACCGTTCGCGTTTATATTGCGCTATACCTGAAAAGACGGATATCGTAAAGCATATCGTTTCTCCGTGACCTCCGTTGACTGTTTTTATATAAATAGAACAAGAAGTAGAATGATCAGCAAGCATGGTTTCGCGCAACCGCTTTCTCCAGAGCACTTCAACGAAAAGGATAACCTTACTGATGTACTGATACGAAAGCAAGCAGATTATTATTATAAAGCCCTAAATAAATGCTTGGACTTAATACATCGAACACCGGATAACACTGTGAAGGGAAGAATACGTGGAAGGATCAGAGTATTATTGATGTGATGGGGTTGAGCCTTGGCCTAAATCGAAAATATGATTCACGTCATCAGTTAGGTCTTAGCTTCAACCTGCCTAAGCCGACCAACCTGTTTTAAGTGCGGGGCAATAAGCACTCCATCAAATTTTCTCTCCATATTGCCACGCCCACTTCTTGTATTCGGGTTTGACCAGCAAGGACGGTTATCAACGCTCAACGCTCTCCGCGAAACAGTGTTCGAGAAGCTTCGCGATTTTAGTAGATCGTTTTGTTAAGATTGCGCGCCGCACGCACGCGAATGTTCCAGCTTTGTCGAGAGATAACGCCGCCACCAGCGATATTGCTGGAAAGTTTGATAGCGCCTGTATAAAAGCCGATGCGCTTGACCGCTTGTTAGTTTATCGACGGTCGACGCTCTGTTCGCCGCTTTCAGTGTAATGCTGCAGTTTGACTTTCAGTTTCCTGGCCACAAGTTCGGCCAAATAAAGAGTCTCATCTCTGATGTGCTGACTGCTGTCTTCGTCGACGTGACGACCGCGTGACAATATCTTTAAAAGAACACGCTAGGAAATTTCTCCTGTGTGTTATACAAGTGATCATTTATGCAACCTCAACACTCAGTACATACATAAAAAGATTCACAGGGTTCCTAACGCGTTCGCTTAAGAAGACATGAAGGCGAAAGCCCCCTTGTTATTTTTCTTATCGATCAATGCATTGATCCCCCTCTCCGACAGCTTTCTGCACTGCCTCCAGGATTGGAGACATTCCAAGCTTTCTGCACCTCAGCTGGTTTTCGCACCGCCTTCGGCCCATCTTTGACCAAACGCGACGTGATGTGATTACATCATGTGACGCCACGTTATGTGACGTCATCATGACGTCACAACTAGGATAAACACTGTGTCCATCTCTGACGTCGTAATGACGTGATCTGGTGACGTCTTCACGTGATAATAATTTCTGTATCACTCCTTTTGACGCCGACTACGCGGGACTCCGACGCCGCCGAAGGTAAATTTTCGCGTTTTATGAGGCATCCAACGCTATCGCCTTAATAATCAAGATAACTATAAAAATATACAGAGTATGAAAATTTTGCCAATATCAAAGCTGTTTTCACTGTTGAGCCCGGATTAGCACATTTATTTTTGGCATTGATCTAGCGAGCTTCTACTGGGTGTGTTCACTGATTTCGTTTA
Organism: Rhipicephalus sanguineus; assembly: GCF_013339695.2. NCBI lineage: Eukaryota > Metazoa > Arthropoda > Arachnida > Ixodida > Ixodidae > Rhipicephalus > Rhipicephalus sanguineus. The sequence continues at coordinate 53,001,460 of NC_051183.1, forward strand.
GTAATTTCTACTGTTAATCAGGGCATAGGGAGTGTACAACTTTTAAAGCAAGCTACTTTCAGAGAAGTGCTCTAATAAGGCAATAGCGCTCGTCCCGTGTTCTTCTTCCCTCTAGTTTTTCGCGCTGTTTTTTTTGCTGTGAAGGCAAAAGTTTGAATATTTACTACACCCCATGTATGAATACACGCTCGAGTTTTGCACTCCACGTCTAAGACACTATAGCTGACATTCACTGCCTAAATATTCCTTGGGTATTGTAAATTCTGAGTGGCTTCATAACTATGGAACACAAAAATACAATGAATCACCTTGGTTACAAAGTTTTTAGAATTTTAGTAAACTATATCATAAAGATTTCCTAGCCGTAAAATCTGCACGACGTCACTTTTTCTGTCAGCCTCGACATAGAGATTGCTCCGTCGTGCACGAAAGTCATTTTCAGTGGCGTTCTACTCTAAGTTCATCATACAAATATAGATGCAAAAGACAACATATGCAGATTTTAAGTGCAATGCACTCATAGACCGAAGGTGAACAATGTCGTGGTCACGCAGTTTCAAGCGAAACGGCCGCTGAGCCTGGCCGCCAGGCCAAGAGATGGCGCCACCATCCCATCAGCGGAACGTTTCCAAGGGTTTCATCGCTAGGGGCACTCCCACCTAGCTGCCCTTTACAGCAACTCTCTGCTGTAAAGGACAGAACTGATGGCGAATTTGTCTCTTTTTTTCTTTGGTGAGATCGAATTAATCGAAGTAGACAAGGCATTAGCTTAACTTAAAAAAGGTGCATTTTTTTCTTTCTCTTTTTGTCGAGCCTGGTAGCGCACGTCACCGCCCCGTATAAAGGAAATCTCCCTTGCATCTATCCATCCATCCATCCATCCATCCATCCATCCATCCATCCATCCATCCATCCATCCATCCATCCATCCATCCAATTGGAAGGCGCCGGATGGCGGGGGGTCTTTCCAGCCCTCCGGTATATAAGGCACTGAAATTGCGGACATGGTTGCACCATCGGGGAGGATTCCTAGTTTGGTACGTCATGCCAAGCGTTCCATTCCTTCCAAAAAGAAATTATTTCGTAGAAATGTTGAAATACAATGAGATTCATATGGCAGAACGAAGGCCCTCAAACTTCACTTTACTAGTGGACAGGGGCGTAGGCAGATATTTTTTTCGGGGGGTGTACCTCCTTGATCTGTAGTGGGGACGAGCAGGCAGATGTGGTCGAGTGTCATTTTCTGCTCTGTATGCTATGGCAAAAAAATTTTCGGGGGGGGGGGGGGCACGGGCCCGGTGTGCCCTAACGTGGCTACGTCCCTGCTAGTGGATTACTGATACTTATAAAATTCCAAATTGGTTCCCTCCAAACAGATTTCTCACACACTTATCAACCGGTCACAATCACTTTCAATATTACCTAAAACGTTTTAACACTTACAGCATCACATATAGGCTCACGCCGGTTTACCTGTGTGGATGAAGAGCAATATCTCACAATTTGCCACATCAAAAAACACATCGCAGATCAACTACGCTTGCCACACACTACCACAATTTCACGATCACACTACCCGCAGCTTTTAACAACAAAACGATCACGCGCTCTTCAATTTCTGTTAGTTTCCATATCGAAATCTTTGACTCTTATAATGACCCCACCACACCACCAACATTGCGTAGATGCCTTCTAGAGTTCCCAATACTTCTAACCTTTCATTTGTATAATTTCATCGCCTCACTATTCCTTTCACACACACATACACAAACGCATGTACTCACAATTACTAACTTTATTATCGCATGTTAAAGAGTTTGGCAACATTTTCCCATATGCTTCACCTCGTGCATCCTGTATAAGGCTTTTGCATTCCCGCATGTTTCTCTTTTGCTTGCGCATTAAGCCAATCAAAGCGAGGATATCTCCGCATGCAAAAAACACTAGCATCACTAATAACATTACGATAACCGTCACGACCAGCTGTCTCTATCCTATTATTTCATTAGCCATTCATAATGCCATATCTATCTATCTATCTATCTATCTATCTATCTATCTATCTATCTATCTATCTATCTATCTATCTATCTATCTATCTATCTATCTATCTATCTATCTATCTATCTATCTATCTATCTAGCCGCCTACGTCTCGTTGCTCTCGTGACCGCCTCCTGAACTTGGTGTAGACCAAAATCAGCATTGGAGGGTAAGATGACTTTACGAATATGACTGCCTGGCCATGACATGAATAACGTGAATATCCTTTCGCGTACGTCGTCAACCCTTTCCTCCAGACAGGTACGGCACATACCCGTTCACGACGGGTCGGGGTATACATGTATGCGCGACAGGAGATTGATAGTTTATATCTACCAAAGAACGGCAACAACAGACATCGGTGAAAACCGACACCTGCAACGTTGACCCGACGAATGCAAAAAAATAAAAACCAGGATCCCAGCAGGAACCGAACCCAAGCATTCTGCGTAGCAGTGGGGTATTCTACCACAGAGCCACGCCAGGTCTGAAAACTGCTTTGGAAAGATACCCTGTGGAGCGTAATGTCGGTGCAACGTCATTTGTGGTTGTGGTGCTGGCTATCTAATTATATAAGAAAGCAATACACGCTACATATGTCCTCCTGTGATACAGGCGTCATATCAGATTAACGTCTGTGGTTCCAGTGTTGGTGGCCCTTATATAGCAGTCTAATAAACATTACACTTGTATTCCTATGATTCAGCAAGCTATATTCAAGCGTCGCTCGGCCCCAGATGAATAGGCTGACAAAAGTTACGTATTATATTCAAATTTCACGCCATAAAATGCACTTTGTTTCGACATACTGACGTATGTGCCCTAACGTGATGCCGGCGTTACGTCAGACCATAAGTTACCCTTTAAACGCCAGTGTTGTCGACGTACCTGGTAAGCCCACGATGTGCACACAGCTACTGCACTTACAAAAACACGTCGATCCACCTCGTAATACGTGGCTCAAAGCCATAAAATACATCATAGAAGTTCTCGCTGACTGCTTCGCATGAAACCGATTCCAACAACGCGTGGGATCTGCCGAATTTTTTTTATGGGATAAGATTTCTTTACTTCCAAACTACCTCGATTTCAAACAGCCGCCGCCGGCAAGCGGCGACCACTGTTGGAGCTGCCCGCAACTGCCTGGGACTTTCCCTTGATCATCCTGCTCATCCCCGCCTCGCAGCAACTATTCCTCTAACCAGCCTGGAGTGACTGGAGTCAATTCAAGCATAGACTTCAGAACCATCACCGCCGCCTGCAACCACTGCCATCACCATCACCATTGGAACTTACGGCACTTACTTCAGCTAACATTACCTTTCACAACGCCTTATTTGAAGATACGTCTACTTGCTTTCCAATTTAAAATAAATGCAAACCCGATCGCAGCCCAACGATCAACTGGCATTTCGGTATCCAATTTTTTCCAAATTTCAAATTTTCCTAACTTTCATCCCATTACAATAGGATAGCATTATAATCGTATTGGGAACAATAAACAACAAAGAGCATACACAGTCAGTCAAGCCATGCTTACACAGCCGACATATTCGGCTTAAATTAGGCAACATTGCTTTCCAATACAATCTCGTAAACATGTTATCCTCCGTTATGTTGCTTGCTTACCTTCCACCCATGTTAGTTTTAACGATTACTTTTCATTCTCTAAATTTCTCTTTGGGATACTTCCCCTCACCTTTTATTTTTCATTGGTTTCAAGCCTGACATACACATGTGGAATGGGATTCCCCATTTCTTTTTCGTTCCTTTACTGTTAAGAGGGGGGCACACTAAAGCCATGGGCGCCGTTGAGATGGCTCGCCCAGAAGGACAGCACGCTGGCCCGAGAACGGCAGTGGCGACTTAGAGCGGATTCCGCCGTCCGGTCCAAGCGAGCAGAGGAAGAACGACTACGTTCATTGCTTAACCCCACTTTAGGGAAACAGGACACAGCAACCAAACGGCAAGAACGTATGAAAATCCTAAGGTGATGGTCAGAGAAACACAGACGAAACTCCGGTATCCAGCCGATCCCGAGGTGCGGGCGCGAAAAACTGCTGCAAAAAGAGAAACACAAGGCCAGGACGTGCATTGCACTTTCCCAGCATTCACTGGAGTGGAGCTGCCCACAATTTTGTATAGCGATTGAATGTCACGCATTTGAATAATAAAAGCGAAATCTATAATGCCTCACCAAATGTGAAAAGGGATTACTGCGGCGGCGTAGGCATCAACACGAAGCGATGCAAAAGATCATCATATTGAGATGACGTCAACTTGTTCTCCATCATGACTTCACAGATCACCAAAATTTGTATCGCTCTGGCATCTTCATGGCGTCACATAACATGCCGGCAAGTGCTGGGGTCATCACGTCACATCGTTACTTGGTCAAAGGTGGACCAATCCTACAAAATTACGTGAGGTGCAGAAAGCTTGCCACTGCAACGCATCCGATCTCTGCAGCATTGCAAGAACAACGTTAGGTGCTAAATAATTTCGGAAGGGGAGATCGCCACCATCAATTGAGACGATGTCTTTGATCGAGACATCTCAGGCGAATGGAAAGGGTCCGTATGGGTAGGGTAGAGTAGTACTTTGGAGGTTTCCATCAGAAAAATAGTATAGTTTCTCGCATGAAGCTTCGCAGTACGGAAAGTAGGAGCGCATATCGCTTCTTTAGGCTATGCTACCAATGTTCAAGCTCCGAATCATGTGGACGAGGTGCATCAGTTATTACACAAATGCCAGTGCTCATAGTTTCTGTGGCCCTGCATGTGTGACGAAGATTTTTGCTGTGCTAGATCATCTCGCCTCCTTGAAGTCGCTCGACATTTTGTACTACAATGATGATCTAGGAGTAAAGCAAAGCTGCTTCAAGTTCCAACAATAGACCATGATGTGCACCGCATACGCAAACACTGTTCACGCGCGTTTATTGACCTCACCAGGCTGGTTCCCGCTAAAAAAGAATCAACATTTCCTTGTCACTCAAAATCGCACAATATCGTACTGAATTAAACTGCTTTGTGCCTCCTATTAGAAATGCTCGCAGCTATCAGAGCCCATCTGCCCTAAAACCAAGGTGCAGAGAATCAAAACGAAGGACTTAAGGGCAAGACCATAAACATGGCCTTTGAAATCAGGCAAGTCCCTTGTTTTGCATCTTAGAGGCCATGGCCCACGAACAACATTTTTTTTTCAGTTACGTAAGGTTAAGGTGGCAGTAGTACGCATGTTATCTGCTATCCTGGGAATGATTCTACAACTTTTCAACGGAGCTGCTAGCGTTTCCTTTATCCGCATAGATCGTACCTAAAGCTACCATTATAGTGAGCAGCGTGCGCTCTCTTCGTAATCTCCTTGAATTTCTTGTTCACTCCCTCAGCACGTGTTCCCAGCGCCCCTCTCCCGCTGCACTGATGTGTCCGGCGTGGGATGCGATAACTCGGACGGACGAGAGCACGAGTACACTGAGAGAGAGAGAGAGAAAGCGATAAAAGAGGGAAGAGGAATGGGAAGATAGAAATTGATGATGGAGGAGAACAGATGGACTGAAAGAGAAATAGACTGACAGAGAAAGAGATAGAAACAGACACAAAAGAGAGATAGAAAAGCCGAAGAGCAAGACAGAAAATGAAAGATATGGAGAGAGAGAGAGAAACAAAAAAAGAAAGATAAAGAAAGAAATGGAGAGACAGAGAAAGAGATTGAAAGAAAGAGGAAGTGAGAAATAGAAATAGAGGAAAAGATAGAAAAGCCAGAAAGAGAGAGAGAGAAAGAAATAGAGAGAGGAAGAACTAAATAAATAGAAAGATATACGAAAAAAAAGAAACAGAAAAAAGAAACAGAAACAGAAAAAAAAGAGAAAAATGAAGAGAAACAAGAAAGGGCGGCCAGCTTTACTGTTTCTTTTGGCTTTGCACCACTAGTGCTAATCTGCCTTAATTTTTTTGTAGACATGAGGCGCCATCCAACTCGTTCATACAGGTAGAAATGTCTGGCCACAGAAAAAAAAAAGAAGCAACGTAAGAAGTGGTCACGATCATAAAGCTATGTTGCCCAATTAGAGGGAAAGGGAATAAAGGGTCTGCTTTGGTTACCCAACATACACACTGCGCACACCAAGTGGCCGCTTATCAAAGTACGTAACTTATGGTTTCAGGACCTCACAATTTCAGTTTTGACGTGTTACGTTTTTTTTTTTTTTTTGCTATAACCGACCTCTGGGATACATTTCTCAATGGCTGAAGTGCGACACGTCTCTTTTATCGTGAGAATACACAAGATTCCCTAGCCTTCATAGGGAACCCAAGCTCAAGTTTGCGGCGCGACGACAGCGCCGCGCCAGCCGCGCTGCGGCTCTGTCGGAAAGCTCTGAACCTTCGGCGCGGCCGACTCAGCCCCTTTCACGGTAGCGGTAGCGCATGTGCGCACGCGTTCTTCTCTCGGTGCGGGTAACTAGGGGGCCGTCAGCTGGGTACGTTGAACCGAGAGGCTTGCTGTGCGAAGCTGCGCATTTCAGCGATGGCAAAAGCGACCCCGCGGAAGCGCAAGCGTGGTCCGAAGTATTGCGGTTTAGCGGCCAGCCACAACAGTGCAGACAAAACCAAGGCACGCGATTCACGTGTTAAACTGTATCGTTTCCCGGGCGTGTCGTATGAGAAATAAAGGCGGCAAGCGTGGATAGCTGACAGCGCTGTCTCGCCTTCTATTCTGGCTGTCTGAGTTCATCGCTTTCGTTCGTTCCGACTACCTGAATTGGTAAGTAACGCGGCGCATGCACGCATCGACTACATTAATGATTACTCGCTGTCTTCCCGTATTGTTAAAGTCCAGTTACGGTTGTAGGTGAAGCAACTTTGTGTTTTGATTCCCCGTGTTCGTGAGACCTACCAGTCGTTGTTGAACGTTCACATTCGCGTTAAACCGTTAGGATTGCGCGGTTGGTTGAATTCAACTGAACTCGGTACATCGTCAGAAGTTCGGCGCCTGCATTTCACGCGTCGGGAAGGCTGCTTTATCACGCCGGAACGGACGTCTCTGCATTTGCAGCAAGCTTTGACATCGTTCTGCAGGTTTGCTTTGTTTTTGTCACTTTATTAGGGTGATATATATTTAAGCCGCTAAATATAACTGGCACTTAATACATGCTTTGCAATTGCAACCTTGAAGTAATCACCTTCTGACTTTGTGCGATTTTCTAGCCGCGTTCACGCAGCAGGTTTTATACGCCTGTCAAGTCGATATCATAAAAAGAGACTGCAAGCATGACGCGAGAGCCGAAAAAACGAGGCGAGCAGTTCATCTTGCTTCACAGTTGGTTAAAGCTCAGCTAGCTGCCTCGTGTCTTAATCGGCGGGTGATTCTCCAGCGGCACGGAGGACTTGACGCTAACCTTCTCAGGAAGCAGTGCCATGGCCGTATAATCTTTTTTTCGCACGCCGCAAACGTTTGTTCACGAAAGTACACGGCTGCTACTGTAAGCATGCCATATCAAAACAACAATCATATGATTCGTAGTCCACGCCGCAGAACATCGATAGCGTGTACGGCTTCATTTCGGAGTGCATGTGGACCATTATTGATCTTTAACATGACGGAATGACACTTACCTCGAGGTATACGTCCTACACGGTGTAATCGCGACTTGGGAAATGCATTTCGCTTTGAGTTGGGCGTTGTTGTTATCGCTTTGAGTTGGACGTCGTTGCTCTTCACTGTTAACGTGATTGACGAGCCTTTCTCATTTTATCAAGTTCGCTTTTCGGAAGTGCCAGTCAAGCATGAAAATCCTTTTGAAGCCGCACTGCAAGCGGTACATTGTGAGGCGGCGCAAGTGCACCGCGAGAGCTCTGCACGTGCAAAGCGAGCGCCAACGCGGCGGAGAGAAGGGAAAACGCGCGCTGCTAACACCCCAGTTTCTCTTTTTCTGCCAGAAATGGCGCTGCCTATCAAGAGCAGCAGCGCCGCAAAGCGTTGCTTGGGAAGCCTATTACAGCTGCCCCCTGTGCAGTTTGTAATTCAGAATGTAGATGGAACATGCCTTGGGAACTGAACTGTTTATTTTTCATAGTAACGAGAAGCAACAACAAAAGTGCGGAGTCAATATTTCGTGAGTGCAAGCATCCCTCTTGTTTTGTAGTGGTACCATAGTGCACAGCCATTGTTGCCGAGTGAACTTCCAGCGTCGGTGTCAGCTGAAAAAATGTAAATCAACATAATGAATTCGAAGCTTCGACGAAAACCTTCTGGTCGGGAAAATTCATGGCCGAAAAAGTAAGCGCCGACCAATCGTTACAACACACAACCAAAGACAAAGACGCCTCGGTCCCGCTACGGGGACCTTGTTCACAATGAATGATTTTTTTTTCCAAAGAAGGCCGAATAAATACTCTTCACGATGTGACGCATGCAACGTGTATAGATCCGGGGCATATTGCCTGAGTTTCGGTTGAGCGCGTGCGCCGTTGTTTGGATATGAAGGGATTCCAGGTAAAGCCTCCCCGTCTTGTGTCTTGTCCCAGTCTTGTGTATTGTCCCAGTTGACGTCATGGACTGTGGAGAATGCGGGTTCCACCAACGCGTTCGTTGCCACGTGCTTCTTGTCATGGCCTGTCTCCATTGGCTATGACATCAACTGGGACAAAGCGAGCAAATTGGAAAGGAAGGAAACAAGACGGTGAGGTTTTACCTAGAATCCCTTCATATCCAAACAACGGCACACGCGCTCAATCGAAACATAGGCAATCCGCCCCGATCTATTCCTGTTGCTTGCGTCACATCGTGAAGCGTTATTAATCGACCTTCTTTGTTTATGATATTATTATCTAGGGCTTAACGTCCCAATACCAGGATATAATTATGAGAGACACCGTAGTGAAGGGCTCCGGAAATTTCGACTACCTGGGGTTCTTTAACGTGCACCTAAATCTACGTACACGGGCCTCAAACATTTTCGCCGCCATCAAACATGCAGCCGCCCTGGGCCTTCTTTGAAGAACAATACAGATATATATATATGAATTCCATTTATTCTGATTAAAGTCCCCGGTGCGGGACGAGAACCGTCTTTGTGTGTGGGTTTTAAAGGGGTCGGCGATTGGTTTTGCCGCCAGAACTCCCAATAATGTGTCACTGTTACAATTAAGTCATGTAGAAAAGCTATGAGGAGACGCGTAAGGGCACAAGCGTTTAGTGCTCCGGGATTACACACAAGCGCAATTTTCTTTTACGAACACTGGGCTGTTAACGTTCGTACATTGGACACAGCCTCATTTATACTGTGATGACATAAAGCGATAAGTTGCCCGAACTTATTCCTTGCGCCTCAAAACCCACGTGCATTCGCGATGGAGCGCCACGTAAAGCCACGACCTGGAGGCTATGACAGATGGGAACTTTCTAAAATTGCTCGAAATAAGTTCCCAGGACAAAAGAATCTACCCAGTTCTACACCTTGAAAGCCTTAGGACATCGAACCGGTTGCCATTTTCGTTCGGTCCCTTCAAGTTTCGTCTACCGTATTGCCCAGTTACTTCAAAATCATTTCTTTGTTTCTTCTTTATTTAAGCAAGGTCATGTCTTGTGTTCTAGTCGACAGCTCTTCTCAGCCTAAGTTACCTAGACACCTGTGTGTGTGTGCTAATTCTTTTACTGCAACGCCTCACTGAAGAAGAGTGGTGCTCCGAGCTAAGGAGCTCGAATCTACTACACCAGTTAAGGGCCGTCCAGAGGGCCCACGACGCGGCGGTGAGGCTTGGCCTCCCCGTCCCCACGTGGGAGCGGCCCACGGCGCTGCCGCCCAGAACGGCTGCGATGCTTCTCAGGACTATCTTAATAAAGCTCATTGTCTGTCACCCCCAGTATAAAAAACGCTAATAAGAAAATTAGCGCAGCTTGCACAAAGTCGCGCAAATCTGGATCACAGCAAAGCTGGTGGGTGCCTAGCTTTTTTCTGTCTTTTTGGGGGGCATGTACTTTTTGTCTCTCTCTATTTTTCTGTCGCTTTCTTTTCGTGTCTTTCTTTCTCTTTTTATTTCTCTCTCTACTCGTTCTGCCCTCCTCCTCTGCCTCCTCCTAAAGCCCAAATCCCCCACTCTTACTTCCCTATCCATCCCCTTGCTATACTATGCTATACAAGGCTATGCTGTCCAGGCACGCTATGCTCCGCTCGCGGCCTAGATAGCTGAGTGGTTACGATGTTCGCCTTGGGGTCGTGGGCTTTCGCCTAGAATTTCTCTCTTTATCTTCCTATCTTTTTCTCTCTTTCTTTGTCCCTATCCGACAAAGATATGAATTACCAATATTTGCGCAGATGCGGTGCCGCACCCATTCAATTTGTTCTCCATTTTACTCTGCTACCTTCCTATCTCACGCTTGTCATGTTACGCCTAACCGAATATATATCGTTCGTAATTCTGCTGTCTCAACTTGCAATTCACGCTTATCTCATACCTTACGCTCACCACATACATCATCTCATCTTATGAACCTGTCATTCAATGTAACTCCTCAGGATCCAATAAAGTTCGTTGTCTGACTGTCTGTCCAATACGCACACAATAATTTTTGTTTAACACATCTCGTGCCGCCTTAAAAACGAGTGCGTGTAAATTGTGGCTTGCCAGTAATCGACCAACTGATAACCTTCATTGACCTGTCCAACTGATCTGTTCACCCCATTTCAGCGAACCACGTTGTGCAATGCGATCGATCAATATTTATTATTTTATCCTTTGTCAAAGACACCATCACACGTGATTCGTGATATTAGCATGAAGTTATGTTTCTAGAGAGGTTATATTTTATGGGAGGACCCCGTTTTATTCAATCAGTGAGAAATTTCAAATAATAGATAGCGTTTAAGAGGCAGTTCTGCCATGACATCTGTACAATGCGCAAAAACCAAACAAGAAGAAAACACAAACGTAGACTACAATGTGAAGCGATAACACTGGGCCTTTGAGATTACACAACCGGCCACATTCCTCTCAGAGGCCGTGAGCACATGAACACAAGAGATCAGAAGTCACTAAAAATTACACCATCTCCTGCTAAAGGGGACCATGAGGCGATGAGAAGCCGGATAACTTGCACGATCACGTTCCGTTGACATTCGTTGGGCATGCTACCGACCTCGCGTCGTGAAACGCGAAGAGGAGCGCTACGCGCGTCGTGTCTTCCCTCTAGCCTGGATGTTAATTCTGACAGGGCAAGCGGGGAACGCGGTCGACAGGCGCGCGAGGGGGGAGCATAGGAAAGGAGAGAGAGGGGGAGTGGACGCGCATGCGCTGGCGCTCATCGTGGCGTCGCGCAGGAGAGGAGGAGGGGGAGAGCAGGTGTGTGGAGAGGGTTTGCGCATGCGCAGTAAGGGTAGTCACGCCGCATACCACCGCCACACCACCATCGCCACCGGATTGAACTCCGCCATAAGATCCTTCGCATCTAAAAGAAGGGAGTACAGCTCAGGCACTTTGCCTTAAAGGGACACTAAAGGCAAATATAATAATAAGTTGAACCCTCTTTGTAAGTCTCCAGGTTTTCTACTTACCTACGGAGCAGAAACCTGGAGACTTACAAGGAGGGTTCAACTTAAATTGAGGACGACGCAGCGAGCGATGGAAAGGAAAATGATAGGTGTAACCTTAAGAGACAGGAAGAGAGCAGAGTGGGTCAGGGAACAAACGGGGGTTAAGGACATCATAGTTGAAATCAAGAAGAAGAAATGGATATGGGCCGGGCACGTAGCACGTCGGCAGGATAACCGGTGGTCATTAAGGGTAACTGACTGGATTCCAAGAGATGGCAAACGCGTGAGGGGGAGACAGAAAATTAGGTGGGTAGATGAGATTAAGAAGTTTGCAGGTATAACGTGGCAGCAGAAAGCACAGGACCGGGTTGATTGGCGGAACATGGGAGAGGCCTTTGCCCTGCAGTGGGCGTAGACAGGCTGATGATGATGATGATGATGAAAGGCAAATATTAAGTCGACGTTGATTGTTGAAATAGCGGTCCAGAAACCTCGTAGTGCTACTTTTATGCCAAGGAAATGCTTATCTTGAAAGAAAATCACGTTTTAGTGGTCCGCATCGCGTTAGCGCACTTCTAATCACCCGCTTAAAATCCGACTTTCATACGTCACTGCTACCGTCCCAACGTTGCCCGCCTTTACTGCACGGCCGCCGACACTAGTAGCAGCAGAGCGAAAGTAGCGGGACCCACAGCAGCAACATCGGCCATCGAAGCCATCGAAGCTTGCCGCAATCGCCGCAATGGATATGGACGGAGAACTTGACAACGAGACATTGGCTCGCGACGCTGGGCTCCAGTTCAGCGACTTGTGCCCCGATGAACGCGCTATGCTGCTGAGGGCTCGTAATGCCGGCGTCGTTGCATGCGGCATTTTGTCTAACTTTTTGTCAGAGCGACTTTCACGAGCGCGCAAAACACCCGCGGCAGTACGCGATCCCGAAACTACCACTGAGACGCGACCGCGTGAGCGAAGCGGGGCGCCGGGCGAAGCGCAGTTCGGCGAAAACGGAACCTTTGAACCACGCGCGCCGTTCCCCATGGCAACGCCACAGAGGTTCTTTTTCCCATGAATGAAACGCAAACGAACAAGCAGCATTATATTACGTCTTTTGATGCACGGAAGGTTCTTTTTTTATTGCTGCTAGTTTGATTACTAGTGATTTACTGTAGGCAGACTCTCATACGTCATCGGGATCACTTCAAAAATGTAAAACTCGTGGCGCTCATCGTGTGATACATTTAGCTTAATTTCTCGGTAAGTAGGGCACTGCTGTTGACAATATTGCCGTTTTAGAAATTGTCATACATTGAGTTTTCACTGTGACATAAATTGTTATTTGCCTTTAGTGTCCCTTTAATCTTGGTTGAATATAATATAAACGGGGACGTAGCTTCTGTTTCAGTGCGTCCGTGCGGAAGCTAAGCATAAGCCAATCATAACGGAAGACAACACAGAGTAATAGTAAAGCGCGGCCTTTGCTATTAAACAAGCCGGCTGTATCCGTCTGAGAGAAAGTGTTCTGCTGCGACAGGAAAAAGGCAGCACCATTCAGACAAGCTTGTTTGAACTTGGCGGGTGTGTATCGTACGCTTTTCCTTAAAATACGCGTCCCATAAATCTAGTGGCACCTGTGCATTCTATTATGATTAAGCTAGGCTATCTAGCCTCGTTTCTATTCCTGACAGAACCATTATGTCGTAACTTACAGAGCAACCATACAAGGCAAAGCGCACAAGCGTGACCTTTGAGATTAAAGAAGCCAGTGGCGTCTTGTCATCGAGGCTATACCCGACACGGACAATTAGTTTTTCTGCCACGGAAGATGGAAAACTGTTCAGGAGAGCTTGCTTGAACACTCAAGGAAGAGCATTATCTGGCAGAAAGCCAGCTACCTGCGTTACTGCCAATGAATCGAGATTTTTTCTGGTCGTGCTCCGCGATAGGGCTGACCGCATTTCGGGCAAGATGGCCGCGATAACTGATGCGTCAACTTAACATTCTTTTCTTTACTTGTGCGTTTCCTTTCCTCTTGCGTTGCTGATGCTGCGGGACCTCGCACTAAACTTTTTCTGTCCGAATTTCCCATATAGCCTCCCTGATGCAGAGTAGATATTTTGGTCGTGTACATCTCCGCAGTTCCTTGGAAACGATCACTTGTATGACTGCTTCGAGCGTTACCTCACCACAAAGGGAAATAAACAATGGAAAGCTTCATAGTGGGGTGTTAATGGACGAGTAATAGGCAAGCGTGTATTAAGGCTGAAGTGTTCATACACGCTTTCCACAGCGTTAATCAGCGTTGCATGAGCCACATTCTAATTATTAACGCAGTGTTAATAAATAAAATATGGCTCGTGTTCCTGCGATGGCAAGGAGCAAGAGCAAACAATTTTAATAGAATGCGTTGCTGGGCGAATTGGTGCATTGTCTGAAAATAAAAGCAGAGCGCCCGTCCCGCCTTCTAGTCTCTTGTGTCTCGTCTTTTTTGCGCTCTGCTTTTATTTTCAGCAAACAATATAGTCTAAAGGAACCGAAGCTTTTATTGCGCTATTGAACCTCTCGCACTGCCTCGTTCTTTGTAACACAAATCGGAAACATCGCTTCAGAGCAGTCCCCCAAAAACCCAGCCAAATGAAATGCTTTCGTGATCTCATCTCACAAGAATATCCCTTAGTGATCCTTTGCAACTTTCTTCCACAATTTATAAACAGCCATCGAGCCCGGTCACCATTCCATTTAATGATTACAAACTACTGTAATCATCACAAAATATTTGATGCAGTGAATCGAAAGAATGGACATAAAGCCAAGGTGATAAAGCGCGGTCTTTGAGACTGGGTAAGAAGCATGTCTTTTTTTATCTTGGAGTCCATGGCCCCCGAAGAACAGCTCTTTTGGAATCACCTATTGTGGCAGTACTCCCCAAATTATGTGCTACCCTTTGGAATGAAGCGGCAATTTTTGTAGGATGCGGCGCCATGCAGCTAGCGTATGACGAGTGAGATAGGTGGCCGCGAAAACAACTGCGCTCGAAGCTTTCGCTAAATACCTGTTTCTTTCTGTTTGCGTTTTCTTTCCTTCAAGGTCGCGGTGTCTGTAGCCAATGTGACGCGTCGATTGTGGGTATGTTGTAAGCGTTAGCACTATCACTAGCACTACCTCAGAGATCGTCATCTTTTTTACAAGCAGCCAAAACTAGCACCTGAACGGCACTGCCCGATAACACTAAAAAAATATCGCTTACGTTTATGATACTCCCTAATGAAAATTTGCAGTTTTGCAGCGATGCAGTTTTGCAGTTTTGGCTATCCGCAGTTGCAGCCATGTAACAGTCCTTACACGTTGTCACAGAAACTGCCAGTGCTCGAGCGTTCGCTCACCACTCTGTGCATTGCAGCTGTCGCGAACCAAGCGAAACGTCGAGAGCGCTCGTATCTTCCTCTTCCTTTCTATTGCTTTATTACTCTCTTTCTTTCTTTCTCTCTATATTCTATTTATTTGTCGCTCTCTCTCTCTCTCTCTTGCACTAAGTTTCACGTGTTCGTTCTGTTTTGCTCTCTGTTTTTTCTGTCTCTTTTTCCTGTATGTTTTTTGTTACACGACAGTGTTTTATGCCAGGATTAACCAAGACTTCACTGACGTATTTCCGTCACGGGTATGACGTTGGGAAATGTGCACGAACAGATGACAAAGAAAAAAATTAGAACAAAAAGTTCCGCCGCTGGGATTCGAACTTACAACCCCTCGCTCCACAGCTCGCGGTGCTAAACGACTCCGCCGCAGAGCGTACGCTCTTGAATACGCTAACGGCGACCTATTTTTATACACCATTTACCGCTGGCGGTATTTAGACCTCGGTGGCATTTCAGCGTGTTCTCCTTATCACCAGCGAGATGGAGCGAAGGGAGTGAAGGGTGGGATTTAAAGGTCGTCACCCCGCTCGTTCCGATGCGCGCACGCCTCCTACTACAGGAGCAATACTTTGCCCTACAGGGCGTGGTGATGGGGGCGGTTTGAACGTCTTGTGCATTCCCCGCAAAAGTGGCGTTGAAGTTACAGAGCGCACGAAGGTCAATTCGCTCGCTGCAGCGGCCGCGTTTGCGAAAGGAGGGGGCTACTGAAACACAAAAAGGTAACAACTGTGACAGTTGTTAGTTCGCGCTAGTCTTGAGTATACTTGTGCGCTCCATTCATGCGTCCTTCGTTATGTTTGAGCAGGGCGCTTTAAGTGTCGAGCTGTGGCAGTTGTTAGTTCACTCTCGTCTTGTGTGTGTTCTTTTCGTGAGTCCAAAAGAAGTTTTACTGACGAACACAAATGACAGACGGTAACATGAGAATCATGTAGTGTAGGGCATGAGTTACATGCCACGCTCGTGGGCTGCTCGCGGCTGTTTTGCTAGCTTCACATACACCAAAACTGGCATTGCATGACGTGACTGTATGGCCAGCATAAATGACAGGTGGTAACATGACAATCATGACATGCATTTCATGTGCAGCTTGATTTGCACGCCACGCTCATGGTTCTCTCGCGGCCGCTTCGCTAGCTCGGTATACCCCAGAAGTGGTATTTGGTGACGTGACTACATGAGAAATATAAATGACAGGTGGCTACATGAAAATCATGACATGTATATCGTGTAAGGCATGATTTTCATGCCACGGTCATGGGCTGCTCGCGACCGTTTCCCTAGCTTGACATACGCCAACATTGATATTGCGCGACGCGAATGTATGGTGAACACATATGACAGGTGGTAAAATGACAGTCATGGCATCGATTTCATGTACATTATGATTGATATGCCACACTCATGGTGCGCTCGCGGCAATGTCCCTAGCTTGATATACACCGAAACGGGTATTGCGTGACGTGACTGTATGACGAACGTAAATGACAGGTCCTAACACGCAAATCATAACATGCATGTCATGTGCGGCATGATTTACATGACACTCTTGGTGCGCTTCCGGACGTTTCGTTAACTGGATATACACCAAAATTGGTGTGGAATGACATCAGTGCATGACTAACATAAACGACAGGTCAAGGATTGCTTATACCAGAATATACGTTTCATTATAATAAATATTGTACATGGATGAATGCATGAAAAACATGCGATATACAGTAACTAGATCTCATGACATGAATGACTTCATTTGCCTCAAAGGCAAACAGGGCGATGTATGCAGCTCTTTGCTGGCTGCTTCGCATTACATTGATTCCCACAGTGCGTGGAATCTGCCGGATTATGATGCCTTTATTCCCTTTACATTATTTCTCTCTATATTTTCTCTGGTTTTTTTTTCTCTCTATTTTCTCTTTGTCTCTCTCTCTCTTATTTTCTCGTCTTTGTACTTGTTTGACACTCGCGCCTGCTATACCCGATAGTGGGGCTTGCCCAATTCCTGTGGTACATATCCGTTCGCTCGGTTACCCGACCAACGCCGACGGTGACGCAGCTCAACGCAGGAACGGGCGCCAAAGAGCTGAGCTCTAAAACTCACAGGGTCCCTTATGCATCCACCTAGGATGACGCGAATATGAAGGCCATCTTGTTTTTCTGCTCAGTGGATGTAATGCTCCTACCCCGCTCCATTCCGGAAGCATTCTGCACCTAATGTGGTTTTGCACTGCCTCCAGGATCGGAGGCATTGCAAGCTTTGTGCACATAACCTGAATGTGCACTGCCTGCATAATCGGCCCACCTTTTACCAAGGTACGATGTCATGTGATGACGTCAGCATGTGACGTCAGCATGACATCACAAATTTTGTCGATCTTTGACGTCGTGATGACGTCATATGATGACGTCATCACGTGATGAAGGTTTTTTTTCATCACTCATGTTTGATGCCACCGACGCCGCCGACGGTCAATTTTCGCGTTTGATGTGGAATCTACGGCTTTCGCCTTAAAAAAGACTTTCCTAGTGCCTGCTGTAATCGCCCACAAAAGTGCACGGCCGAAACCAACCGGTGTTGCTATTCAAGCGAAGTTTCTATGACCGATCGGTGTCCGAAACCGACACTCTTAATATCTTGGCACCGCCCAACTTTCCGCCGGCCTGGTCTGTGATTTCCCCCGTTTTGCCGACCCCTCACCATAGGTCGGTGAAAATGTAGCAGCTCACTCAGACTCACTCAAGAAACATATTTTGCTTATAGGGCTCACTAGGACTGACACTCATCAAACTTTTTTCTCTAGCAGACATAGACTAAATAAACGTTTTCTCAATTCGACTCACTCGGGCACAATCTCAGCAACATATTACTCAGCCGGCCTCACTCAGACTCACGGCTCGATCTGAGTCTAAGAGATGCCTTTTGTTCTCGTAGCCTCATATACGAGTTATCGGGGGTCACAATCCACTAAGGACATTTTTATGAACGACGCGACTCATACGAGATATTGTGTGGGATCCAAGCACACTAGCTATCTCGGGAAGCGCCATGTGCTGCGCAGTGGCGGTGTGCATGGCCCACTTGCGCGCTTTAAAAGGAGCAGCCTGCGCGCTCCCTAGGAAACGGGTGCCTTTGGCTGCCAAGAAGACAGACGCTGCCACCCGCGCTGGCCGATGGCCGATTGCTGCTGCTCGAGATCACGGTCTTCGCCTCGCTACCCCGTGACCGATCCTGTCGTAGGTATCGTCGTTTTAAATAAAATGTTATTGTTTACCGTGACTTGAAGCCTCCGTCGTCTTTACTTTAACTACGAACTACACAGGAAGCCCAATACCCACAATTTTAATCAAGAACCTCCCGTGAAAGACTTTTCGGGGGGATTTCTAGGAACGCCCCCCTCCCCAACCTATTCTCACGCATTCTGATCAATAAGTATTGAAGTGGCGTATGAACGCGTATGAACCTACGGAGCAGAAACCTGGAGACTTACAAAGAGGGTTCAACTTAAATTGAGGACGACGCAGCGAGCGATGGAAAGGAAAATGATAGGTGTAACCTTAAGAAACAGGAAGAGAGCAGAGTGGGTCAGGGAACAAACGGGGGTTAAGGACATCATAGTTGAAATCAAGAAGAAGAAATGGATATGGGCCGGGCACGTAGCACGTCGGCAGGATAACCGGTGGTCATTAAGGGTAACTGACTGGATTCCAAGAGATGGCAAACGCGTGAGGGGGAGACAGAAAATTAGGTGGGTAGATGAGATTAAGAAGTTTGCAGGTATAACGTGGCAGCAGAAAGCACAGGACCGGGTTGATTGGCGGAACATGGGAGAGGCCTTTGCCCTGCAGTGGGCGTAGACAGGCTGATGATGATGATGAACGCTAGTACGTTGGAATACGTGTTAGTGGGCGTAAGTATAAACGTGAGTCTATATAAGACAGATAAAACTGAAAATGAATAGATAAGACGAAAGGTCGGCAGAAAAAAGTTGAGATAATTAAAACTCGCTTAAGAAACATACCTTGCGCTTAGGGCTCACCCATACCCTGACTGATCAATTTGTTCCTCATCCAACTCACTCGGACACAGACTGACTAAAATATTTCTTAAGAGTACTGACTCGTACTCAGGCTTACCAAAATTTAGCTCACCCCGGCTCACTCAGATTGACGGTCCGATTTGAGCCAGAGTGAGTCGACTCATGAGTGAGCATGCGCGGTACTGTTACTCTCACTCATCAAAGTTTATCTGCCCTGCGCATTACGCGCCCAACCAATGTCCATTTCTTTCCTTTAATGTCCATGCGGTATCAGCTACTCCTGTTTGCCATCTGATTTACTCTGTTCGTTGCCTATTTAGCGCCAATCATGAACGTCTATTTTATTCACATTTCCTTTAAAAAACGAGTAGAAGGTTTTATTTAGAGAGCAGGTCTTAGGCACTCGTTCCTGCGTTGAGCGGCGTCGTCGTTGTCTGGCGTCGGAGGCATTACCGATAGAGCGAACGAGGGCGAAAGAGAGCGAACGCGGATTCTCTCAATATCACGAGCCACTGGCCTCTAACCTCTCTTTCTTCCACCGTCAAGCGCGCCGGCCCCTCAGTCGGTGCTCGTGCTCATGCAGAGCTGACACGTGCATTGTGGCTGCCTTCGCTTGTAGTAACGGGGCTGCCGGCATTTCGCTTGGTTTGCGACGCCTGCAATACACAGTCTGGCGCGCGTAGCGCTCAAGCGTGGCAGTTTATGTGGTAATATGTAACGAATGTTATATTGCTACAACTGCGGATAGCCAAAATTTCAAATACAGTTGGCGTTGCCCCAACACGAAGCTGCGCTCAGAATTTGCATCAGGAGTACCGTAATTTTCCGTGAATTTTAGTTTTATTCAACACCTTTCGTACCGCAATGAAGACGAGTGTGGCCAAATGATGGCTTACCAGGAGTCGACCAACTGACAGCCTCCTTTACAGTTTCCACTGTAACTGCTGCCCGCGATGGCTAATATTTTTTTTTATTATTCGCGCTTAACATTCCCACTTGCGCCGCTGTGGAACCTTCTTCAACGGTTTCTTTCGACTAAATCCGTGCGCGGTGAAATAGGCAATTTAATTTCTGGCCTGAAGGATGAACCGTCAACCGAAATTAGCGTTGTAGTAATGCCACATCACGAAGGTCATACAGGTCGGTGCCAATAGCCTAACTCCATCCAAGACAAGGGCAGCACCTCATAGGTCGCGTGTTGCCGTGAAAGACACGCGAGCTTAAATGTACACGAAAATTTCATGCCGAAGATATTAATAATAAATGTAGGGTTTAACGTCTAAAACCACCATATCATTATGAGAGACACCGTAGTGGAGGACTCCAGAAATTTCGTCCACCTGGGGCTCTTTAACCTGCACCTAAATCTAAGCACATGGGCCGCAAGCATTTTCACCTCCATCGAAAATGCGGTCGCCGTGGCCGGGATTCGATCGCGCGACCTGTGGGTGAGCAGTCGAGCGCCATAACCACTGCACTACCGTGGCGGGTTTTGTGCCTTAGAAAGCGTAGATGGCCGAACTGTTGTGCAGCTCTATGCAACTACTGAAACGAGCATTTGAGAGCTCAACCGCAAAACTTCGCTCAGAAGAAACATCTCATGGTTTCCACACCATCAATTTATATCGAACATTTCGCAATAACTGAGAACAATTGTGCTGTAATCACGGAAGAGAGCAGCAAGCCTCTGGTACATTGCCTAAATCGTGGTTCTATGCAGACCATTCACTCTAAGGCAAAATTACCAGAAAGAAGAGTAACGGAGCCCAATAGGCAGGCACGACGCACGGATAGACCGTTGAGGAGCAAGCACAGAGGGATGCGTGCCGTGTGAAAACCAGTTAGTCTGCAAAGGTATGAACTACGGGGGACATGCACGCCATGTGCAGAGATACGTTCATGTGCAAACCGTTGTCAAGAGAACTAACCGTCCTCCTCACTCGGGTCAGTTGTGTTCGTGCTGGCGTGTTGGCGGTTGTGTCGCGTTCGGAGAGTTCACCGATCTAGGAACTACGCCCCGGTGCCTTTGATATACACGCATGCGTCCATGAGCGAGTCGTGCTGCTTTTACGTTTCGCCGCACCCATGAAGTCTGGAGCAGGTCTCGACACGTCATCACGCCGCGCTGTATATCTCCGGCGTAGTCACCGCTGGCGTCGCCACTGGCGGGCAATGGCGGCCGAGAAGACAGTAGGCCTATCGGATCCATGATTTAAATCAGATTCGGGGCACAAATCGGCGCTGGATTCTTTCACAAGTAAGTAATCGCTCTTTATTCTGCCGTACCTATCGCGTGCGCGAAACTGATCGCGATTAGCGGAAACGGACTCGATCGCGTTGTATATCGCGCGCACAAAATGGAGAGCTTGAGATTGTGGCCCCAAGGAGCTTGGCGACCCAACAAGCTTGCGAGCCACCAGGGCGCATGCGCCCTGGTGGCTCTTCTTGGGCTCTTGCGCTCGCGATGACCCAAGACGCACAAATTAAAAACTAGCGCGGGACCCCAAGGCATCTTGGGCCACCAGCAAGAAGACACAGACGCAGCGCGGGCCACGGCGCAGCATGGCCCGCGTCTTGCATTATTTTAATTTCGTGCGCTTGACCCAACGCGCAGTCTGCGTTGGCCCAATACTCAAACTCTGCTGATCATCCGAACGCAAGCGCAGGCTGCCCAGTGCAGCTTGGGAACCCTGCGTCTTGGGTCCCCAATTGTCAAACTCTTAAATGTAACGCGAGGGCGGGCTTGGGCGTCAGCTCGCCTGTGCTTTGTGACCGCCTGGATATTGGCCGCCATTGTCGTCGGCGACCCGGACGGTCGCTCACCGATGATTCGCCGTGGTGATGAGCTGCGAGCTCACGATATTATGCAGAGACCTCGCCGTTGTTTTTCAACTCGTCCAAAACGCTGTTCGGTCGCCGGCAACGAGCTCGATTGTATGCTGCGCGCTTGAAATGCACCGGCAGTGGTGGACGGGCACTTTAGCTAGTCTCCTTTATCTGCGTTTCGGAACTCTGCGGAAACTGGTCGCCATTGCCGTCGCCTTCCTCGACGCTCGCTCGCAAACAGTTCGCCGCCGTTCGTGGCGGCGAGCCTGCTTTCGCTCTGTGTACTGCATGCCACTCCTTCGATGAATTTGGTATGGAATTGGACGCCGTTACCATCAGCTTCCCCTTCGTTCGCTCGCAAGCAGCTCGGCACCCTTCGTGGCGGCGGCACCGCGTTCGCTCGCTCTCCTGCCCGAGATGCGCTGGCGGCTACGGCGGGTGACCGGCTTGCTCGAGCTCTACGACGCCGCTCGCGGAAAACTCGCCGGCTAGTTGGCGGCACGGTGGTTGGCGGCGCCTTGGCGTGATGGCTGTGGCTGCCGCACTTGAACTGTTGCTCTATGTGGCTTGAAATGCGTCTTTGGTTATGTATGACATCACGGTGAAATTATTTACCTGCCATATTTCAAACGTATGTTTTTTTTAATGCGAATCCAATTCTTAGTCGGGCTATGTGAGGCATCCGGCGTTGTCCGCGCGCCTCTCCGCTCTCACTCTCTCTCCCATAGCAACAGCTGCGGGCGCGCGGGCTCCTTCTCTCGCCGTTCGCTCTTCGCTTCTCTCGCCGTCCTCCCTGCGCCACCGCCTCAATGCAGTGCGTTTGAAACGCGTTTGTAGCGCTTGTGCTGCCTTGGCACAACCTGAAAACAGCGCGTTCTAAACGCGTTTGTGCTGCATTGAAGGCGGTGGCAACATCCCTGAGGTGATTACGAACGCACGTAGGAAGCGTTCGTTGAAAGAGGCGCCCAAAAGGGAGACACTTGAGCGCGTTGATGTGTCCAGCTTTACGCCATTAAAATTACTACGCCCTGTACTCTCGGCGCAAGAAATGCATTCGCATTTCCTCACGATTTCCTTCGGGGAGGTGGAGGCATTTTTTTTTATTTCACCTTGCTCGTATTTGCCATGTGCGTGCGTCTTCATCATCTCTTTGACGTGTGACTATTTGCCACATTTTTGTGTTTTACAGGATGCAGCCGTTGTCCACAACGAGCAGAATGGCGTGTGCGCTGGCGAATACAATGCCTGTCATCTATCTCTTCCTTTGGAGTAGCTTCACAAAAAGGACTGTACGAGATATGACAACGCGGCTGTACCTGTGTTGGACATTTTGCGGTGAGTTCAATGAAAGAAAGCCGAATCTTCATATGTATAGAGAAAAATAAAACGTTTCATTGTCTCACTTTTGTCTTTCGTTGTCGCATTAACTGCGAAAGCAGTGACATACGCATCTATAAATATTTTTTCGCGTGCTCTTTTCCGCAGCATTTGTTGGACACCGCGCAAGGAAACACGCGAAAAAAGTATTCAAGCCTTGCGGAGAGCAACTGTAGAAAATCATCCCTGCATATAAAAAAGTTCATCCGAATGAAGTATTTGAGTGGACCGACCGTTCGTCCTGCGAGGTGCAACTGGGAGGACTAACGGTTGCCCGGTACGGTGTAAATGTGAGGAATAAATGTTAGTCCACTGAGGTGATCTGTGGGGACTAACTGTTATACCCAGTGCCGTTAATCCTTAGAGGAATTAGTGGTTGTGGCAGCTCCATTAGTGCCCAAAGGTATGAACCGCACACCCTTTTAACACGCTTTTACCTTAGAGTGCTCCGGCACAAATCACAGGTTTCATTTCAAGAATGCACCCTCTGAAGTGAGTGGCTTCTGCGGCATTCTCCTGTGCATACGGCAATTCTTGACACATTTGAAGCGAAGCGCGAGGAAAACAGGACAGGGTAAAGAACACACAGGGCAGGCGCTTACACAGGCAGTGATTGACATCTGCTCGAAAACCAAGCTACAGGGAATTGCAGCGCAGGACTTCAAGGCTAGGCCATAAAGTACGGCCTTTGAGATAAAGCTAATCGCATGTTCTTCACCTCGGAAGGCACTAGTACCAGCGAAGAACAACTCTTTTGTAAACACTCAAGGTGGCAGCATTTCCCGGGCTATCTGCTCGCATTGAATCGACAGTTCTTCTACACTTTCAGCGCCATGCTAGTAGCTATGCCACCCACGCATGCAAGTGGAGATGTCCAGCCGCGACTAGTACAGCGCACGGCGCTTCTGCTGAGTAGTTATTATTTATTTGTGCGTTTTTCTTACCTTCACTATCGTCGTAGCTGTAGCCGATGTGACGAGTTGAGTGAGGGTACGAAGAAGATATGTATATGTTGAAGAATTCCTTGGCCAAGATGACTAGGATCATTGATCTTCAGATTATCTCACTGCGAAAGCAAACAAATAGAGTATGCTAGATATGTACGGAAAAAATTTATCCTAGTTTCACTCATTGTGAGAAATGCAGAAAAAATGAGCTCTGGTTCTCTTGCTTCCGTTGTGATTTCCTGGGACGTTTTCCTATTGTTTGCGGTTGTCTGGGATTTAGTTATTTGTAGTATAAATATACACGGAAACGAAAGTGCGGCAGCCCCTCCCACACCAGCCCGAGCTACAGTGACTTTAGGCTCTATTCACGCTCGAGCCGCACTTCCCAGTTTCACTGTGCCGCTAACGCTTCTTCCGCGACCTAAAGCCCCTTAACATAGAAAATAGCGACATTCTACTCCACTGCAGCGCTTTCCTCCTCTATATCCTGTCCCAACCGGCTGCGCTCTCTGCGCACGACACGGAGACTGAGCCGCCGTGCAGTCACCAGCCCTATGCGCTGCCTGGCGCGCGGGAGCGCGCCTGCGTTAAAGTATTTAATGCGATAGCTATTATATGGACCCTCTCGACGGGTTTTTGTCGTCCCGTCCCGTATTAAGTCCAAATTGATACCCCCCCCCCCCCCCGCACATCGTGTGTTCTACTGCGGGTAAAAGCGCGCGAGCGGGGGAGACAAACGCAGTTGAAGCAGAGAACAAGCGAGCCGGCCCATGTACGTCGGTCGGAGGGTGGATGCAATAGCATCACCTGCCGTCGAAGCAGAGAGGAAACGCCCCGCTCGTCTTGAACGAGCATGAAAAGACGCCAGGGGGGGAGGCGGCGGTGGTGAGCAACTATGAACTTTTGATTCCAATGGCGCGGTCTAAATCGCTCGCACGCCCTACCTCGGCAGCCATGAGCTGGCGGCTCGTATTTTCTTTTACGGGCTGCGCTCTCAACGCGAACAGACTGTGCGAAAAGAGCATCTCTTCCTGGAGCTGCTGTATTCTCTTGCACCAGCGTGTTGCACAGTTACGCGAGATCGGATCCAAAAGAGTTAGCTGCTAGTCTCACTTCGTATAACATTACAATGCGCTGCTATCCCATTCATCGCTTCGCCCTTGCAGTGAAACTGTGATTTTTTTCTTTGTTCTACTCTAAAACAAAAACTTGAGAAAGCGGTGGGAGATATACCCCGCTACTATGAACCCCCTTAATCATGTTCTCGTTCATGATCACGATGACCGTCGCATTTCGTTCTTATAAAGAGGAAAATATGGATGCGATGTGAAATTGGACATTTAGACACGAACAGAGTGTTTTTTGGAATTAATAATTTACGGCGGTGGTCTAAGGCGTGAACTTTCTTGTCCGAAATAAACTGTAGAATATTCTTGTACCTTACAATTAGTACTTTTGAAGTAGAAAAAGCAGAAAAAAGGGGTACAGTTTGCCGAGGGGACCGACGAAAAGCCTTAAAAGCCTGACAGGGCGCCTGCTCCTGTAAACCCAAAGTCCCACCAAAGTGACACAATGCTCAATGTTAAATTAATAATCAATAAGTAAATGAACATAAAGTAGTTGCTACGTGCAGGTCACATGTGTATAAGAAAACAAACAGATGAGCGAATCGGCCCTGTCAATGACACGAGTAAGACATATATGTGATCACAACTGCAACAAAGTTTAGAGAATATAAACAAACGTTTATGGTTGCGAAAACGTGAGATTTCAATACATATGGTTTCAAAAATTCAAAAGAAAGAAATGCCGTAGAGAATAGGAGATTTTCCTAATTCAGCGCCACCTGTCGGCAGCAACAAGAAGCATTTCTCAGCCGCCATTAGTAGGTCGCGCGCCGTCAGAGCAGTCAGAGTACACGCGCGCGCGCTTCAGATTGAACGCTCGCGTGCGATCCTGTTTGCGCAAATAGTTGCCGTTTCCGATAGAACGGGATCAGCGCAATGCCAGCCCATTGCTGTGTACCGCAGTGCACGCAAAGATGATTTCGAGACGAGGATGGGTCGAAGGTAGGAAGAAGCGCGCTTGCCCGCGGCTTTGTTTACAATCGGTGCGCGGCTGATGCCTACCTTTTCTTGCAGGTCTCGTTTTTTTTTTCTTTTCCGAAGGATACGGACTGGAGGAA
This sequence comes from Rhipicephalus sanguineus, assembly GCF_013339695.2. Lineage (NCBI taxonomy): Eukaryota > Metazoa > Arthropoda > Arachnida > Ixodida > Ixodidae > Rhipicephalus > Rhipicephalus sanguineus. Next base: position 53,027,822 of record NC_051183.1, read on the forward strand.
AAGGTGGATTATAGCTATTAAGCGTGACGAAGGCCCTTTCTTCACCGTGACGAAGTTCACAAAAGTTTGTTCAAGGCATTTTACTGAAGCAAACTACTTGCCAAACGTCGCCGGAAACCGTCGTTTCTTGAAGCAAGACGCCGTGCCCAGCATCTTCGCGTTTAGTGCTCCGAGGCCTCCACCAAGAAAAAAGCCAAGAAATCGAGAACCACTTAACCTCGTCAGCGCTACAGAGCCTTCCGAAGGCGGGCGATCGACTACCGCGGATGTGAGCGACGTAGACATCTGCTCTCCTACATCGGTGACGAGCAGCATCGATGGCGTGGTGTGTGGTTGTGCGTGCTCGCTAAAGATTTCCGACCTCAGCGAACAACTCGACGTAATGACGGCGCGTGTCCGTGCGTTAGAGTCGGAAGTAAAGAAAAAAGCCGAAGAAGTGGAGCTCACTAAAAGTTCGTTGTACAAAGCAGAGCGAGCGCTCGACATTGCAGCACAAGAGCGTAGCCATCTGGAGAAGCGCGTGAGCCGAATGTTTTCCGTTGAGTGCTTTCGGGATAGCCCTGTGTACGAAGACGTTTCGATCGAGGCGGTTTGGACGTAGCTTCCCACAGCAAACTTGTGACTTCGTTCATCGTTGTGCTTCGCTAACCTTTTTGAGGCGCTGTAGGCTTCCACTTTTTCTTCCGTAAGAGTCTCCGGAATAACTGCGAGACTTTTGGACCACGACATCACCACCAAAACAGTAAGCGAGACGCTGTAGTGTGGGCTCTCCGACACTGCCCATGCAACTGCCTGAAATGACGCCCTACTAATGGCGGACGGCAAAAAAATCAGTGTGGCCAGACTGAATTAGGAAAATCTCCTATTCAGAACAATTATAATGATGATGGTGATTATGTTAGCGTAGATAGTAAGTGTGACTAAATGTTCGTTTTAAAAATCCTTTATGAGCTTGTATTAACAATCGTAATAGCTACAATCGGGTGTTCGTTCAGAAAATGCGAAATTTGATACAATAGTTGAATTATATCAAAAGAAGTGTGTATATTTTGTCATGCAGCTTGTATAATAACATGTTATTGAAAATCCTATAGAACCCTGAATGCGATGATTTGTTTTTAGTGAATCATCGTAAGTTCGAGTTTCCTATTACGTATTTAGCCGACATCAACAGCCCCTTATCAGTACCTGTTACCTTTAATGAATAACCATGAAATCAGCCCAGAATAACAATGTTGGCTAGGTCTAAGCAAAAGCTTATTTGGAATGTGTAAACAGTAAACTGACACAGTTATTATCATGCTGATGCGTGGTTTTGATAAACCCTCCGTTTAATCCTACGAGGGATTGTTCGCTGACGAAATAGATAGGCAGCGGGCGTCGTACATTACAGGTTATGCATTCACTTCTTCCTTTTGCGTGCATAATAACAGAATGTTGCTAAGTGGAACGGCACAGATGGTAGGCTATGTAGAGATACATTTACACGTACACCGTTGCAATTTTTTCAAAGCATCGCGCGAGCGTTCAGCGCGGGGATAAGGTAGCGTCTAATACTCTCGAAACGAACTTTTTGTCCGTTTTAAGAACGCGTACAAAATCTCGCCAGAGATCTGCCGACGATGCGCAAGCGCACAAAGTACACTGAACTGCGAGTACCCTCTGCTATAATGTTTACTTCAACGTATCTTTAAAAACTATTTCAGTAAACAGCGCCGTACAACGGAGCACACCGGATAAATGGTCAAAAGTATGCTCATGCGCGCTATGAGCAGCCAGCTCCAAGCGTCCTCGGCTGTGCTAGGTGGATTCACTTTGCGCAGCGTTATCTGTTCTTTTTTTATTTTCCATTTTTTATGAACCTGGTTGTTCGCGCTGTGATTACCGAGGTGTGAGGACGTGCCCACACCGGCTCCGGTTTGTACAACTGATTTCGCAGCGATTTCTCATGAATTTCGCGCTAAAATTCAAACCAACCGATCCGTGAAATTACGGGGAATCCGAGGACGTCTATTCTTCAGGTGTGCTGCCTCTTTTGCCCGTGCTGCGAACGATTTCGTGTCATAGCCACGCCGACGCCACGCTAAGCCTAGGCGTGCGCGCCAACTGCTCGGCCAACAGGCGCGCCGGCTCAGCGCCGGCTGCGCGGCCTTTCTCCGCGCGAGCTCTTCAACAGAATACGTGCCGTGCATTCCAGCGAACGGAAGGTAGAAGTACATGTGGTTGGAGAAAAACATATCCCAAGATGAATTTACCGCCGAAATGGGATGGCAGACAGCCCGCTCTCGTCGCTCCGATGTGCAACGTAGCAAGAACCCACCTCTCGGCGAAGCCCTGTCGTCACAAAACTCCCTTCCCAGCTCTAAACCTGAGAAGAACATCAAGTCGCAGGTCCTCAAGGCAGACCGCATGTCCCAGTTACCCAAGAACGAAATCAAGATTATTGTCAGACCGAAAGGCGGGCTCAACATCAACAAGGTCAGAAGCCTCACCGTGACTGCAGCCATTTCCCAAGCTACCCAACTCCCCCCCAAAAGAACGACAACACGACACGATCTGTCCTAATGTACAACAGAATATCGTTGTATTCAATACGCCACGTCAATTCAATGCCGAACTGTATGTTCGAATGAAGTCTATACAAGCTAACGGTGCCATTCGCGACATCAACGCCTACGAGGCTACCCCGGACAACACGACGAAAGGAGTCATCCCCGGTATACCCCTCATCGAAAATGCCCAAATGATAGCTACCAACATAGTTAATGACCGTAAACTTCTGGCCCTGGCTGCCAAGCGCATTGCCTCAACCACAGCAGTGATTATCGCATTCGACCGTCCACGAGTACGACGCCTTGTCCGCTACGGTGCGACGGTCATCCCGTGCTCCCTCTACAGGAAGCAAATCGATATATGCTATCAATGTTGTCGCCTAGGGCATCGCATGGACGTATTCCCGCACCCGGACAACAAAATCTGCAGAGGCTCTGGAGTTCGGAACCCAGACCCTCAACACCAATGTTCTTCCCACTGTACTCTGTGCGGGCGCTCCAACCTCACCGCGCACAAAACGTGTACCGCCAAGTACAAGACCCCGTATGTCACCTGGAAACGACTTTGGGAACGAGGTATCAAGCAAGAGTTCTACCTAGCCGAACGAACCCCCGCCCAGGGAATACAAGAACCCCTCCAGATCTCGCTCCCGCTCCCGCCCTGGGGCTGGCCATCGAAGTCAAGATCCCGTTCGACACAAGGAGGTCAGCCGGCTACCGACAAGGTGAGCTCCGCAGAGGCTTTGCAAGGCATATCTCGCAAGAGGGTTCAATAGCAACCCCCACACCTGCACCACCAGCAGATAACGAATTCATTAACTAACTTAGAAAAGAGAACGCAGCCTTGCGTGACCTAATAAATAAACTCACACAGGATATCCAAAGTCTCAAACAAGACAGGTTCAAGGTCACTGTTGAACCACCAGAAACATCCAGCTCTCTCTTGACGGAAGAGTTCTTGACACCAGCTCCCAAAAAGAAGGCCATCCAACAGCAGGACGGTAGCTTCACAGGGTAGGCACGTTCGGAAATCAAAGACATGCTCACTTTGCTACAAGGCGCTGTAGAAAATCTTCAGACTGTAATGCTTACACTCACTGAAAGGGTCGCCGCCTTAGGAAGCAATTTCTGCAGCGTTATTGCAGCAGTCAGTACCGTCACCCCTTCAGTAGACATGGCACGAGTAGAGTCAATCAACACTCACCCGGCCAGCCACTGGCGGTCTCATCCACCCACCATTGTATAGGCGCAGAGAAATTACAAGACTGATAGTAGTAGCGCCCTGATGGTCATGTAAGGGGTGGCGGTGAATAAAGTGGGGCTTTTGGAACGCTACTCTCAAGTACACAGGTCTCTTGCGAAGCGACGCGCTGACGGCGCGTTCTAGGGCATTGCCCTTACCAGCAGAGCGTTTCGACAACCATCAAGGCTCTTGCTATTACGGACATGGTTATATGGCAGTGAAACTGTCGAGGCTATTTCGACAAAGAACCCATACTACGACAACACATCGACACGCTACGTCGGACACCACACGTTCTCATGCTCCAAAAAACACACAACACATCACTCATCCTTCTTGACTACCACTCTCTCACCGCGGAAACCTCTCAGCAGGGTGTGTCTGCACTCGTTAGAAACACAATCTCTGTAATCGAGTACGACTTGCACGACCGTCGCGCGGAATATCTTCTCGTCGAACTCATCCTGAATAAACGGCGTGCAACTAGCATTTTCATCCTGAATGCCTACAACTCCCCTCAACAGCATCAGCACTATTTCCTATCACTGTTCAATAAAGCTCTTAACGTCACCGGTCGCAACCCCCTCGTAATTGGCGGTGACTTCCATGCCCCACACACACGCTGGGGTTACAAACACAGCTCCATAAAGGGCCGCCACTTATGGCCAGATTCCCATGATCTCGACGCAACGCTGATCTCCGACCCGTCTTTCCCAACGCGCCTCGGCACATGCACAGCCCGAGATACGACACCCGACGTCACTTTCATGAAAAACACAGGGAATGCTCAGTGGTGCAACACCCACTCGAACCTATGCAGTGATCACTCGATTATAGAAATCACGCTCTCACAACTCACAGCTTCGCCAACGACACCGCGGGAGTTCACCTGGGTGGATTGGGACGGTTTCCGCAAACGCCGCATAACGGAGCCGACCGACTCATCTGTCTCCAATATCGAATTATGGTCGCGAAGTTTCCAGGAAGATGTCCAAAAGGCTACACGTAGCATCGAAACCAACGTCCCGACTGAAAGAATGAATAGTCGACTCGTTCATCTCATTCAGGTCAAGGCTTCTATCCTCAATCGTTGGAAGAGAGAGAAATTAAACAAACGACTCATAAAGAATATATCTGAAATTATTAAGCGTATCGAGGAACATTGCCGGGATCTCATTCACCAGCAATGGGCAGAACTCTGCAGCTCCTTGAACGGCCAACTCCATATCTCGCGTTCGTGGAAAATTCCCAAACACCTTCTCGACGGTAACACAGCCAGAACTCATCAACAGGACCAAACTAATATTCCAAGAAACCAAAACATACGGCAAGGACCACGTATTCAGAACACTTTGCCAAAAGTACATCCCTACAGGCCGTTCGCTGGCTCACGCACCGTACGCGCGCTTACCCAATGCTGCCCTAGATGAGGATTTTACTGTAGCCGAGATCTACACCGTCCTTCACAAGCTGAACAGCCGATCGGCCCCCAGTTCGGATGGCGTCACCAACAGAACCCTGAGGAACCGTGACAACCCACCTGTAGAACTGCTCGCCGATTACATGAATGATTGTTGGCGCCAGGGGTCCATCCCCCGACAATGGAAAACTGCCAAAATATTCCTTATTCCCAAATCAGGCAAGGCGTGTAGTCTCGAAAACCTTCGGCTTATCTCCTTAACCTCATCCGCAGGCAAGGTCATGGAGCACGCGCTCCTTAACCACCGAGTGAACTGTCACCTCGAGGATACGGCAGCCTACCCGCACTCCATCATCGGTTTTAGGGCACACCTGTCAACACAGCATGCCATGCTCCAACTCAAGCACCGAATCCTCGATGGCAAATCCCGCCATACGAAAGCCATCTTGTGACTAGACCTTGAGCGCGCTTTCGACAATGTTGCTCACTCCACGATACTAGAGCGAATTTCGCAACTTAACCTCGGAGAACGCACCCATAATTGTGCCCGGGACTTTCAGATCGACGAGGGTGCCTTGTGGCCGGGGACATCAAATCCGACGAGCACACTCTTGGATGCTTGGGCAGCCCACAAGGATTTGTCATATCGCCGATGCTTTTTAACCTGGTCATGATGGCCTGGCACAGAAGCTCCAGGAACATTACGACAGTAAACGTACAATCCATGCGGATGATATAACTATAGCAGCGTTACAAGAGACCATCGATACAGTAGAGAGTTATCTACAAAATACAGACCTCAGATGTTCCCCAAACAAATCGGAACTTCTACTGTATCATCCCACACTCCGTGGTCGCCCCCCTCGGATGTCCATCTCCAAACGCACTTACGAAGAGATCCACCTTCATACGCAGGATGGATGCACCATGCCAGTGGTCTCAACGATCAGGATCCTAGGCATGACTGTCGAGTCAAACGGTGCGAACGCCACGGCAGTCACTAAGATCCTTCACCAAACCGCCAATACATCGCGTCTCCTCAAACGCGTGACAAACAGGAGACAGGGGATAAAGGAGGATAGTCTCATTCACCTCGTTCGCTCCTTCGCCATCTGCCACATCACGTATGTCGCCACTTTCCACTATTGGTTTCAGGCAGAAAAGGAAAAACTCAATATCATCTGCAGTGCCCATAAACTTGCCCTAGGACTGCTGTCCAACACAAGCACATATCTTTTACTTCAATTAGGTGTGCACAATACTCTCGACTAACTGATTGAGGTCCCATGCCGTTCACACCTAGAGAGGCTCACACTTACTGAAACTGGCAGGCCCATATTGGATAAATTCGGCATCAACTATCGTCGACAACACAGGGAAAAGCACTCGATCCTAGGGAGCCTCGGAGCCCCTTTACACATCGACCCAATAACCATGAACATGTATCCCGAATTTAACAAGGAACGGCGCAAGGCACGGGCAACGTCTCATATAAAAGCTTATGGAGAAACAAACCGCGTCAGTTATGTGGGCGCGGCTGAATACCAGGGCGGGCATCGCTTCATGGCCATAAACTGCCACTGGCGGAGCGCTACATCATGCAGCCAGCGTCATCTCTCCACATGCCGCAACTGCCGGGGAGGTCGACATAGCATTAGCTAGGCTTAATCCGAACTGTCATAGACTTGTAAGCGACTCTCGCCCAGCCATCAGCAACTAAGCCAAAGGAATGGTATCCCCTCAAGCAGTGCGCATTCTACGCCAAACGATTCGTACACACGAAAACCAAATCACTCTCGTCTGGTTCCCAGCGTAAGCAGGCGACGTCCACCCGCATCGCACCAATCTCAACGAGGTAGCCCACTCCGCTGCACGAGGTCTAGTCAACCATGCCGGAGGCTGCATAGGTGAGGGCGTTAACCACGATAGTCTCAGCAGTTATAACCTTACGAAGTCATTTTACTTTTCTCGAAGAATCTTCCCTCCACCTAATCACCAAGTTATGCCGAGCTCAGGCCACTACCTTAAGCCTTCTACAAACAGACTCCTACCCCTCACTTTCCCGATATCGCAGGATTCGCCCTGACATACACACTACGAACATTTGTAAGATATGCACGACACACGTAGCATCGCTCCCTCACATGATGTGGGAATGCCACGTCCAGTACCAGAATCTTATTACCGAGACCCCTTCGTCGAGATGGTGCGCTGCCCTACGCTGCTCCCACTTCAACGATCAGCTATGGGCCATTCAGCAAGCCTGCGCGGTGAAGAGGCAAGACCTCGACGTCCCCACGTGGGAGGCCTAGGCCACGGCGCTTAAATTGCTGGTTCGTAATAAAGTTTATTCCTCCTCCTTATGAGCCTCTTTCACAGATAATTGCCTGAAGCCACGAGCAGCCTTATGAATATGCGCAAGGCCTTTGAGATTAGACAACCTGTATGTATTGGGCTTGGAGGCCTTTGCCAATTGTGAACATATGTGGTACAATGGCAACAGACGGCAGCACACTTTCGGCAAGCTTGAATAAGTTTCCGCACGCTTCACTTTCAAATAAGCGGCCTAGAATCTTTCATCGTGTATGACCAGCTATATCGCCAGTGACAAAGCCACCATACACTCTAAAAGCTAAGAGTCCCGGGCACTCTCGTTGCGGAGTATTTTCTTGAACAGTTTTCAAAGTGTACAACGCAATGCGACGAAGCGTGGCCTTTGAGGTTGAATAAACCGTGTGCGCCTTGTCTTGAAAGCATAAATTCGAACCGTTTGGTTCACAACCGCAGTAGATAGCAGCACTTTTCAGGCAAGCCTGTTTTACCGCGCGATAGAGAGCGTTATCTGGAAGACAACGGGTTGCCTGTTTGACTTGAAATGGATTGACAGTTTTTCTTTTTTTTTGAAATACGGCCTTCCGTACAGCCGGCCACATTCCGGGCAAGATGTCTGGCCGCGATAACTGCTACGCAAGTTGCTTCCGTAGAATATTCTTTTCTTTGTTTGTGCTCGTTCTTTTTGCGCCGCAAAGGCTGCGGGACTTGACACTAACCTCTTGCCGGCTGCGTTTCCCATAAAGGAGGCGTGATACGGTGGGTGTGGTTACAATCAGGATATTTCGTTTCGTACGTGTCCACAGTTCCTCAGCAATAATCGCTTGGATGTTTGCTTCTTTCCTTACCTTTCTCTATAGGTAAATGAGTGACCGAGTTCTAATAACGATGCATTACTGGATGCACAATAGGCAAACTGCGTTCACTTTTCTCACGTATTTATGTGACAATTTATACATAGCCGTCGAGATAATCATCGTCACATTACGTGGTTACAAAGTGCACAAGAATCACGCCATGACAACCCCTAATCTAGACATCATTGCGACGTTATGCTGGGATGCATACTTAATGGTCACTGCTGTATCTCGAATTTTAATTTTCTATAGATATAGTGCATTATTGTTGCACCTTACAAATAATAATTCCCTGCGTGTTACATGCAAAAACCACGACATGCTTCTGACACACGCAGTTTTTAGTCTGGAAAGATCAACCGATTGAGCTTCATTAAAGAGCACATAAGCCTTTGTACATGGGTCGCTGGTATTTTTGGCTCCATCGTAAGTCAAACTTGCTCCGTTCGGTTCATCAGCAGACCAGCCTAACCACTCTATCACGTTGCAAATCATAAGTTTGAGCAATAGCTCTTTCGAGCTTCCAAAGTATTTTCACATCCAAAGCGCGTAGGAGAAATTGTAGAGTGCCTTGCAATGCTACGATCGCGTTGTTCAGATCTTTGCTTAGGGAAGCCGAGTTATCTACTATTAATTCCAGTAGCGTGGCCAGAGGGTAGCACGCCCATGTGGCGTGGCCAGTAGCGTTGCCAAAGAGGGGCGGGGGAGGGGGTTCTTTAAGCCACTCTTTATGTATGTTGCTGCGCGTGTTTCTATGTGTGCATGTATATCACCTCTAAATTTGGATAAAAAAATTCTGAAGGAAACGTGAAAAAGAATTGGAAGTAAACATGTATAAAAATGCAACATAAGGGGTCCTCGGCCGCCATTACCTGAAAAACCTGCAGGGTTATAACCCTGCACCTTAAACAATGATTTATTTATTTATTTATTTATTTATTTATTTATTTAGTTATTATTTATTTATTATTTATTATTTATTTATTTACTTATTTCAATATACTACAGCCCTAATGCAGGGCTACAGCAGGAGTGGATGAGTTATACAAAACCAATACAAACAGAGCAAAAAATCGGATCGTTAACACTGAGAACACATATGAAGTACACTGGCCCCCTACCACCTCCCCCCGCCTTAAGTTGAATAGGGAGGTGGCCCCCCCTTGCTGCCCGTCCCCGTGCGCACGCGTATGCATTATGTGCACAGAACGAAGAACAGCGTTGGTACATATTTCTGCTGAAGAAGACAAACTATAGAAATTGGATGTCCACTCAGTTACCAGCAGCTGGTAGTCATATGATGTTCACCTCATGAAAAGCTACGTGTTGGCATGCGATGTCCACCTGACGTACCGCCACATGGGGACATGCTGTCCACACACAGAGGCCCAGTTATAGGGCGTGTTCACAAATGCACCTGGGCATCTTCGCACATATGACGTCCACTCAAAGAACAGTGTGTCCATATAGGATGTTCACGTAATGAAGTGCAGTATGTAGAATTATGATCTCTACCTCGGGAGAAGCAGCGTGTGGAGATATGTAACGCACCCCATTGAGATCCCCATTTGGGTAAATGACGTCCAAACAAGGAAGACCAGTGTGTGGACATATCACGTCCCCTCAATAATTAGCACTGTGTACACAGGACGGCTAAACAATAAAGAACACGTATGCAGTGTTATCACGTCCAATCAAAGAGAAGCGTGCTGGCATATGATGTCAACAGAACGAAGAGCAGCGAGTGGTCATGTGACGTCTCCCAAATAAAGAGCAGCGCGTAGACTTGCGATGTCTACTGAATGAAGAGCAGCGTGTGGAAAAACGATGCCCACTCAATGATGAACATGTGAGCATTTCACATCTACTCACTGAAGACAAGCGCAGGGAGAAATGTGTCCACTTACTGAAGCATAGCATGTGGACATGTTGAATCGACTTAGTCAAGTGAACCTTATGGGCATATGATGTCTACTCAATGAAGAGCAGCGGCCACTTCCCCGTCCACTGATTACCAATCTGGCGTTAGCGCTGGCTCGAGAAAAGAGAGCATGACCGTATTTTTATTTCTGTCGTTCCCATGCCGCCAATTTCCCACAGCGTTGGTGCCCTCCCAAGCGACTATGCACTTCGTTCTGCCGAGCACCTGGCCGGAAGCGCGCTTGTACCTATTTTACCGGTAGGTACCCGGCGGCAGCAATTCTCTGCCTCACACAGCAGCAGCGGAACCATTGAGTTTCCGGTCGTTATGGGGATCAAGCCCGGCACCTGTCGCATTGGAAGCGGACGCTCTACCATGTAGCCACCCCTGGTGCTTGGATGGTAATATAAAAGGCGCGGGTTCAGTCCTGGTCGCGGATGTTCCCTATCTATGCAGGTGAAAGGCCAGAGGCCCATGTACTGTGCCCAACCATTGCAGGGTACGGAATTTCAGGAGGTCAAATTATCCAGACGCCAATGGAGACACACACTTACACACACTTCACAAATTATATCCCGAAAAAACACCGGAAAAAAGGTGCATGGTGCGACACCACCCCCGACATTCGGGCACTGAACGCCCCAGTGCACACGCGTCCGACCGGTATCGCCTCGCCGCATTAATAAGAGTCGTAAACTTATAGTGGTAGGCGCGACCCTCCAAGATGGACTTGGGAAGCCAATTGGCCACCCTTGACCTGCCCGGCGAGCCGCAATAAGCCAGGGGGGCCCTGGACGAGGGGCTCCACACATATATTCAGGAATCCCTGTGTTAATTAAACATGCTTCTCTGTGTACACCTATTTGCTTTGGGACATTAAACCGGTATTCAAATTGCGATGTTAATCAGCATATTACATATAGGACCATTTTCGCATAAGCCTACAACACGCTGGAAATAGGCGTAAGATGGTCCCCCCAACATATAAAAACAAGAAGCAGCAGAATATTCTCAGAAATTGACTCTGTGAAGGTTCATAGTACTCACACAGCGTTGACCATAGGTGTGTTGATCCTGGAGACTCCACTTCGACGTTTTGCTTGTTCCAATATTATATTACAATCTCATGTTTTCATCCCACGAAGCAGTAATTGAGGCTGAAATCGAGCATAACAATCCTCATCAGTTTAATGCCTGTACAATTGTGTAGGTTCATATTCCGTAATTACAGGAGTTATTTGCTAGCCTTACGCTGTACACGAGTCCCTTTCAACGCGGATATTTGGGCTGGTTGGTGGGTCTGGAACTTGTATACTTAGCAAGCGCAGTGGAACAAACAAGAGAGAGACGCGTAGGCAGGACGAGCGCTAGTCCTGTCTACACGTCTCTTTCTCTTGTGTTTGTTCCGCTAAGCTTGCTAAGATGAAGGAGTCCCTTTCCTTGCTATTGATTTGACTACGTTGCCGTAGCGGCGGCTGTTCCTCTTCTTGAAAACCACTGGCACACTTTCAATGTCGTTCTCACTGGCTTTCCGAAAAGCCGGTCTTGCAATTTCTGGCGTGCTTATCCTTTCCTATAGTACAATGTTTAGATGCTCAAATACAATCAGGAATTGTTCTTTTATTATTGCTCTCAAATCCATCATCGCTGTGTTTCTGCGTTGGTACTGCTGGCTCTGAACAAGCGGGCGAACCCGTAACTGCTGAGGTATACCAGCCTACGTTTAGTTGCAGTCCGAGCAATCACAGTTGAAGCCAAGGAAGTGCAAACAAAAAAACTGAGCACTCACCAGAGGCAAAGCACCACGCTGCGATACCCATCTACCGCTTTCACTTGCGGGAGGCGGGTTATCCTTGTATCGGTACCTGACCAGGCCATCGTCCGTCCCATTGGCGTTCAGGGCGACGTTCACAGTAAGGAGTGCAGTTTCGAAGAAAATATACGTTTATCTGCAAGGTTTCCTAAGAGGAGTGAGCGCTTGTTTTGGGAACGCCTTTTATATTGATATTTTCGGGGCACCCTCGCACCCAAGCGTTGGGAAGTAGTGACTATCCTTTCAGCAATCTGGTGTTTTGCAGTCGTCGCGTCAATCCGCCTCTCCTTTTCAATGGGTACAGCGAGGCTCCCTTGGCGCTTCCAGCTGTGAGTGGAAGGGGTGAACCAATGAGCACCCAACAACAGAGCTCACTAAGGTTGTCTTTAATTTGGCCCCACCCTTAGAGCCTGGGTTCATGACTTCGGCATGTAATTGATCGAACTCGGAAGGTCTATTGTCCACACCAGCTGTCTCAAAGAAGCCCTTTGTTCTTGTTGGCAAAACCGGTTCTAAGTCGTCAGAAGCCTTCATACCAGCGCATTCTTCATGACGCACGTTGGGCCGGGACAAGGAATAAACTTAAATTAGAAACGTGACGTACAAACTCGATGGAATAAGGATGAGGGCAAAGTGGCGCGCATGTGCACCGTGTTTCCTTTGCTGCCTTTACGTGTAGAAATCACTTTCCACTGCGTATATGAGCCTCCTTGGAGCCTCGGATGTATGTTTCTCCGAAATCCAAGGTCCAATATGAAAATTTCGTGCTGGCAGCTGTTTGAGGAAGTAGTAAACAGCGCCCGCCT